>NW_026781486.1:127500-227500 GCF_030144855.1 Hypanus sabinus | reverse complement strand
CTCTCCCTCTCTCTTTCTCTATGTCTCTGTCCTTGAGAGTATGAGTGGGGGATGGGAGATTTTACCTCACCTCTATCGCTGTTAACAGTTGGCAGTATAATTTGCGTTCGGGGATAGAGCTGTTGTGGTTGAGGATACACGTATTCCCTGAGACAGCTGGCCTGGCGAGCTCACGGACGGAATTCCCGATTATCCTGGATTCAAGGGTCGAATACAACTCGATGGCCTTTAGTCGATGTTGTCTCTGGGTCCTGTCCATCTCCTGATATTGGTCCCCAAGAGTCTGCAAGTCTCGTTGGGAAGTGATCAGAGAGTGACGGATCTCTGTCAAGAGAAAGATAGATTTTTTACAAATGTTTCAGAGGGCAAGGTAATGTTAGAGATTTAGAAGATTTCGGAGGCTAACAGGAATGATCTTAAGTGGGTAATTAGGAGAGAAGAAGGGTCCATGTGAAGTCATGACGGCAGGATTAAGGAAAACCCGCAGGCATTCTACAAGTACTTGAGGAGCTGGAGGATAAGACGTGAAATAATATAACGTATCAAGTGAGACAGTGGAAAGGTGTGCATGAAACCGCAGGAAATAACAGAGGTACTTAATGAATACTTTGCTACAGTATTCACTATGGAAAAGGATCTTGGTGTTAGTCGTGATAACTTGCAGCGGACTGGAAAGCTTCAGCATGTGGATAATAAGAAAGCAGATGTGTTTGGACATTTGTAAATCATCAAGATGGATAAGTGGCCGAGACCGGATGAGATATACCCCAGCCTACAATGGGAGGCGAGAGAGCAGATTGCTGAGCCTTTGGCGGTTGTCTTTGCCTTATTACTGGTGACGGAAAAGGTTCCGAAGGATTGGAGAGTAGCGAATATTGTTCCTTTATTGAAGAATAGGTGCAGAGATAGCTCAGGAAATTATAGACCAGTGAGTCTTACCTCAGTATGTTACCTCACTTACTCAGTGGTCTATGGTGGTAGGTTGATGGAGAGGATCCTGAGAGGCATGATCCATGAACATTGGTAGAGGTCTGATATGATTTGGAATAGCTGACATGACTTTGTCAAGGGCCGTTTGTGCCCTACGTGTCTGATAGATTTTGTTTTTGTGTACATGGATTTCAGCAGGGCATTTGACAAGGTACCCAGGCAAGGATTATTGAGAACGTAAGGAGGCATGGGATCCAAGGGGACATTGTTTTGTGCATCTAGAACTGGCTTGCCCACAGAAGTTAAAAAGTAGTTGAGGACGTGTCATATTCTGAATGGAGGTCAGTCATCAGTGGTGTGCCTCGGGGATCTGTTCTGGGACCCTTACTCTTCCTGGATGAGGAAGTGGAAGTATGTGTTTGTACTATTGCTGCTAACACGACAATTAGTGGTGTCATAGATATTGTAGAGAGCTGTAAGTGTTTTCAGCGAGCCATTGATCAGATGGAAAACTGGGCTGAGAAACAGCAGATGGAGATCAACCCGGATAAGTGTAAAGTGGTTCATTTTGGCAGGTCAAATATGATGGCAAAATATTACATTGATGGTAAGACTCCTGTCAGTGTGGAGGAACAGAGGGATCTTGGGGTTCGAGTCCAGAGGACGTTCAAAGCAGCTGCACGGGTTGACTATGTTGTTAAGAAGGGACATGGTGTATAGGCTTTCATCAATCGTGGAACTGAATTTAGAAGCCGAGATGTAATGTTGCACCTGGTCCCATCCCACTTGTAGACTGTGTTCAGTTGTTGTCGCCTCACTGAGGAGAGGATTTGGAAGCCATAGAAAGATTGCAAAGGAGATTTATGATGTTGCCTGGATTGGGGAGCATGCCGTATGAGAATAGGTTGACTGAACTTGGCCTTTCCTCCTAGGAGAGACAGAGGACGAGAAGTGACCTGATAGAGATGTAGAAGATGATGAGAGGCACTGATCGTGTGGACAGTCAGAGACTTTTTCCTACGGCTGAAATGACTATCAGGAGTAGGCACAGTTTTAAGGTGCTTGGAAGTAGGTACAGAGGAGATGTCAGCGGTAAGCTCTTTACTGACAGAGTGGTGAGTTAGTGGAATGGGCTGCTGGCAACGGTGGTGGAGACGGCTACATTAGGATTTTTTTAAGACACTTTTAGATTGGTACATGGAGCTTAGTAAAATAGACGGCTCTAGGTAAGCCTAGTAATTTCCAAGTTACATCCCATCGCTCTCCGGGGTCAAAGATATGAAGTAGCTCCCGCACTATCGCAGCACACTCTACTGGAGTCAGAAAAAGTGACCAACGCTCTCCCTCCACCGTCCTTCCCACTCTCCAATACCCAGCATTTCTGCGTTCCCACAGACTGGAATTGAGTGTGCTTCTCGGAGATGGTATGTGTGTGTGTGAACTGACTGTGTGCTGCAGGTGGAGCACGAATGGGGAAGAGAAGAGGCGAGAGAAAGGGTGTTAAATTTACAGATACTGAAGCAAGTTTTGCGGAACCACACGACTTGCGTCTGCATATAGAGGTGTGGAGAGTCTCAGATCCTGTTAATAGATATCGAGTGGAGGGGCGAGGTGTAATACTAGAACTCATCTCTCTCTCTTATACTATATAACCAAATATAACCAGAAAACAATGACTGCACAGCAACAGGCCATCTCGGCCCTTCTAGTCCGTGCCGAACATTTACTCTCACCTAGTCCCACTGGCCTGCACGCAGCCCATAACCCTCCATTCCTTTCCTGTCCATATACCTATCCAATTTTACTTTGTGATAATACCGAACCTGCCTCTACCACTTCTACTGGAAGCTTGTTCTGCACAGCGACCAGTCTCTGAGTAAATAAATTCACTCTTGTGTTATTCACATTTTTTTAGCCCTCCCACCTCTACCAGCACTTGAGCCACGTGCAAAACTATATGGTCTTCCTATGCCTGGACACACTGGGACGGGTTGTGGTCCTGTCCTTTAATTTATTAGCTAAATCCCTGACCACACTTTGTACAATCACCTTGCAATACATACCGATTTCAGTTGTACATTTATGCTGCTCGCTCACCCACTTAAGAATCATAGAGAAGGAATTGCGTGCTGAGAAAAGAGGAAGGATGAGGATGAGAGCGGAGGCCACAGAAAGGGTGTGTAGTTTGCAGCCGTTGCAACTGAACATGTGAGGCGCCATTTTCTTACTCTGTCTCTAACTGGAGTCTGTTTAAACACAGAAACCCACTGACCCATGACTAGGAGTCAGAGACAGAGCGATAATCGGTCCATACAATCCCATCACACACTCCTGGAAACATACACTGAGTAACCGTCCCTCCTCACCGATCCAGCACACACTCCCATGGTCAGGCACAGAGTGAACCTCCCTCCACACTGTCCCAACACACACACCGTGGTCCTACTCAGAGTGAAGCTCCGTGCACAGTGCCCTATCACACAATTCCAGGGTCAGATAACCTGCGAAGCTCCCTTAATATTATACCATCACACTCCCGGGGTCAGGCACCCCGCACCATCGCAGCACAAGCTTCTAGAATCAGAAAAAATGTACGAAACCCTCTCCCTCCTCTGTTCTCCCCGCTCTCCAATACCCAACATTTCGGCTTTCCAGCGTTTCTCGGAGATGGAGTGTGTGTGTGTGAGAGGGGATTGTGTGCTGCCCTTAGAGGAAGGATGGGGAGGAGAGAGGAGGCCAGGGAAAGGGTGGTGAGAATTGTATTCTCCCATCAGGACAACTCTGTGATTATTGCAGCTTTCCAGAATCTGTTTCCCGATAGCTTCTCGATATCCCTGTTACCGCTAAGCGGCATATCAAAAACACACAGTAGTGTTAATGACTTCTTCCTTTTCCTAACCTGGAACTACAGAGACTCGTAGACAATCCCCCCATAGCGTCCTGCTTTTCTGCAGCAGTGAAAATAACTCTGATCAACAGTGCCACGCCCTGACCTCCTTTCTCTCCTTCCCTGTCCTTTCTGAAACACTGATTCACTCTGTGTTTGACCCCGGGAGTGTGTGATGGGACTGTGTGGAGGGAGATTCACTCTGTGTCTGAACCCGGGAGTGTGTGATGGGACGGTGTGGAGGGAGATTCACTCTGTGTCTGGCCACCGGAGTGTGTGATGGGACGGTGTAGAGGGAGATTCACTCTGTGTCTGACCCCGGGAGAGTGTGTGATGGGACGGTGTGGAGGGAGATTCACTCTGTGTCTGACCCCGGGAGAGTGTGTGATGGGACGGTGTGGAGGGAGATTCACTTTGTCAGGCTTCGGACAGTGTAGAATCATCCACACATGGTCTGGCACAAAACTCTTCCTCGATTGAGCCGATTTCCAGCAGCTTTGAACCATTGTTTGAACATTCTTTCTTCGCCTCATCGTGATGTTTTGCCACCGTTGATATGAGATAATATGAGCGCCTTTCCTGTTGATCCATCCTGGCAACAAGTTTGTTCTGTAATTGGGGAGCAAGGAACAGTGAGTGACCGTTTGAGTATTGTTTGCAAAGAAATTCTAAACCCACAGAGACATCATGTCATTACTGATATAGATTGTCACGGGTACACTCACTGAATGGAGATTACCCTGCAACCATCCATTTTTCGCAGAATCGTTCACTGCAGATATCGGGCCAGAAGACTCACACCCCTTAGTTCAGCAAAGGTTATTTCAACTCAGCCAGCAGGATGCGGGTACAGGAGCATCGCAATTCACAGCATCGGGTTCAGGACCGGTTACTAACCCTCATCCATCAGGAAGGAGGAAGAGAAGCCTCAGGACTCACACCACCAGGTTCAGGGACAGTTATTACCCCTCGAACATCAGGAAAGAGTACAGGAACCTCAGCACACACACCACCAGTTTCTGGAACAGTTGTTACCCCTCAACATTCGGGTAGAAGGTACAGGAAACACATCGCGCTTTCCTATAGATACAAGAACAGTTAATAACAAGCAAACATCACGAAGAAGGTTCGGGAACCTCAGGGCATTCACCACCAGGTTGTGTAAGAGTTATTTCCCCTCAACCAAAAGGAAGTGTTTCCAGGAGATTCAGAATCCACACGACCAGGTTTAGGAACAGCTTCTATCCCTCAACCTTCTGGAAAGAGGTACAGGCCCCTCAGGAACCACGCCACCAGGTTCAGCAACAGTTATTACCACACAAACATCAGGAATGAGGTACAGGAGCTTCAGTACTCACATCACCAGGTTCAGGAACGGTTATTACCACTCAAACATCAGTAATGAGGTACAGGAGCTTCAGTACTCACACCACCAGGTTCAGGAACGGTTATTACCCCTCAACCTACAGGAAAAAGGTACAGGAGCCTTATGACTCATACCACTAGTTTCTGGAATGGTCATGTGGTTTGTCATATACTTTAATGATCTGGATGATGGGATGGTAAATTTGATTAGTAATTATACAGAAGATACTATGTAGGTGGCATTATGGATAATGAAGTAGGTTTTCAAAGCTTGCAGAGAGATTAAGGTCAGTTAGAAGAGTGTGCTGAAAGAAGGCAGATGCAGTTTAATGCTGATAAGTGTGAGCTGCTACATTTTGGAAGGAAAAATTCAAATAGGACATACATGTTAAATGGTAGGGCATTCAGGAAAGCAGTAAAACAGAGTGATCTAGGAATAATGGTGCATAGTTCCCTGAAGGTGGAACAGTACTGGTCACCGAATTATCGGAAAGATGTCAACAAAGTAAAAAGAGTACAGAGGAGATTTACTAGAATGTTAGTTGGGTTTCAGCATCTAAGTTACAGAGAAAGGTTGAACAGGTTAGGTCTTTATTATTTGGAGTGTAGAAGGTTGAGGAGAGACTTGATGGAGATATTTATAATTCTGTGGGTTATAGATGATGTCGTGGATAGGCGCTTTTTTCCAGTGAGAGTAGGGAAGATCCAAACAAGAGTTCATGAGTTCAGCGTTAGGGGGTAAATGTTTAGGGGTAACACGAGGGGGATCTTCTTTACTCAAAGAGTAGCAGCCGTGTGGAACGAGCTTCCAGTCGAAGTGGTAGAGGCAGGTTCCGTATTGTCATTGAAAGTAAAGTTGTATAGGTATATAGACAGGAAAGGAATGGAGAGTTATGGGCTGCATGCAGGTCGGTGGGACGAGGTAAAAGTAAGCGTTCGGCACGGAATAGAAGGGCCGAGATGGTTTGTATTCCTGCTGTGATTGTTATATGGTTATGTAGTTATATGGCCGCAAGAAACTGCAGATCACAGATCATGTATTTGTATCAACTTGATCATGTATAAAGATAGACCTGGTCCTCGGGTTGAAGTTCTAAACTGGAAAAAAGGCCATATTTGAAGAAATAAGAATGTAAGTCATTGGATTGGGACAAGCTAATCTCTGGCCAGAATGTGATTGGTAAGTGGGAGGCCTTCAAATGAGAAACTTTCAGTTTGTTTGTTTCTGTCAGGAATAAAGACAAAGTGAATACGAATAAAGAAGCCTAGTTCTCACGGGATATTGGAGCTCTGATAAAGAAGAAGTGAGAGATATAAGGCATGTATAGGATGAGCAAATAAAGTGCTTGACGAGTACAAAAAAGCAAAACAATCTTTAAGAAAGTAATCAGGAGGGCTAAAAGACACGAGGTTGCTTTGGCAGACAAGCTGAAAGAAAATCCAAAGAACTTCTGCAGGTATATTAAGAGCAAAAGGATAGTAAGAGATAAAAATCGGTCCTCTAAAAGATCATAGTGGTCGGCTACGTATGGAACCAAAATAAATGGGGGAGATTTTAAATGTTATTTTTATCTGTCTGTCTTTAAGGAAACTGACATGGAATCAATGCACATAAGGGAAAGAAGTAGTGATGTTATGGATCCTACACAGAATGAAGAGGTGAAGGTCCTTGCTATCTTGAGGCAAATCAGAGCAGATAAATGCGCAGGACCTGACAAGGTATTCCCTCGGACCTTGAAGGAGACCGGTGTTGAAATTGCAGGGGCACTGGCAGACATATTTAAAATGTCGGTATCCACGGGTGAGGTGCCGGAAAATTGGAGGAGAGCTTATGTTGTTACATTGTTTAAAAAGGCTCTAAAAGTAATCCGGAAAATTATAGGTCGGCAGGACTGACGTCTGCAGCAGGTAAATTATAGAAAGGAGTACTAATAAGTAGGATCTACAAGTATTCGGATAGACAGATAATTATTAGGCAGCGTCAGCGTGGCTTTGTTTGTGGTAAGGCATGTTTAACAAATCTATTCGTGTTTTTCGAGGAGGAGAGTGCATGAAGGGAAGGCAGTGGATATTATCTACATTGACTTCAGTAAAGCCTTTGACAATGCCCTGCATGGGAGATAAGTTACGAAGATTCAGTCGCTAGGTATACATGACGAGGTGGTAAATTGCATTAGATACTGTCTCAGTGGGAGAAGCCAGAGAGTGGTAGTGGACGGTTGCTTCTCTCAGTGGAGGCCTGGGACTAGTGATGTGCCATAGGGATCAGTGCTGGGTCCATTGTTGTTTGTCATCTGTATCAATGATCTGGATGATAATGTGGTAAATTGGATCAGCAAATTTCCTCAGGATGCAGAGGTTGGAGATACGGTGGACAGTGGGGTAAGTTTCCAAAGCTTGCAGAAGGATTTCGACCAAATGGGAAAATTGTAGGTGAGCCTAATACAGAAAAGTGTGAGGCATTGCACTTTGGAAGGACAAACCAAGGTAGAACATGCAGGGTGAATCGTAGGGCACTGAGGAGTGCAGTCGAACAGAGGGATCTGGGAATACAGACAAAACATTCCGTAAAAGTTGCTTCACAGGTAGAGTTTTGGTACATTGGCCTATACTAATCAAAGTATTGAGTATCAGAGTTGGAATGGTATGCGGAGGATGTATAAGGGTCTGGCGAGGCTGAATTTGGAGTATTGAATACAGCTTTGGTCACCAACTTACTGGAAACAGATTACTAAGGTTGAAAGAGCGCAAAGAAGGTTTACAAGGAGGTTGCCGGGGCTTGAGAAGTTGAGTTACAGAGAAAGGTTAAATAGGTTAGGACTTTATTCCCTGGAGGGTGGAAGAATGAGGGGATATTTGATAGAGGTATATAAAGTTATGATGGTATCGGCAGAGTGAATGCAAGCAGGCTATTTACACAGAGGCTATGGGAGGGCAAAAAAAAAATCAGAGGACCTGGGTTAAGGGTGAAGGGGGAAAAGTTTAAAGGGAACTGGGTGGGGGGGGGGCTTCTTCTAACCGAGAGCGGTGGAAGTATGGAATGAGCTGCCAGATGAAGTGGAAAATGCGTGATCACTTTGAATATTTAAGAAAAACCTGGACAGGTACATGGATGTGAGTGGCATGCAGGGATAAGGTCCAGGTGCAGGTCAGTGGGACTAGGCAGAAAATCGTTTCAGCAGAGCCAGGAAGGTCCTAAAGGCCTTTATCTCTGCTGTTATGTCCTTTGGTTCTATGGTTCTAACAGACCGCGATATCTCTAAAGATCTGTTCCTTCTAATCCAGCAAACTGTCCACTGGTCTACAATGTAACTCCAAAAAATGGCGATACATTTCTTAATCCTCACTTCCTCACTTCCATTGATGAAGGAATAGCAGTAGATGTAGTGTATATGGATTTCAGCAAGTCATTTGTTAAAGTACCGCATTCAAGGCTTATTGAGAAAGTAAGGAGGATGGGATCCAAGGGGACTTACTTTGTGGATCCAGAACTGGCTTGCCAATAGAAGTGGTTTTCCATCGTGGCTGCAGACGGGTCATATTCTGCATGGAGGTCGGAAATCAGTGTTGTGCCTCAGGGATCTGTTCTGGGATCTTCACTCTTCCTGATATTTATAAATGACCTGGGTGAGGAAATGAAGGGATGGGTTATTAAGATTGCTGATGACACAACGCTTGGAGGTGTTGTGGATAGAGTGGCGGGCTGTCAGAAGTTACAGCGGGACATTGACAGAAAGCAACCCTGGGCTGAAAACCAGCAGATGGAGTTCAACCCAGGTAAGAGTGAAGTGGTTCATTTTGGTAGGTCAAATATTATGGCAGAATATAATATTAGTGGCAAGACTCTTGGCCGTGTGGAGGATCAGAGGGATTTTATGGTCTGAGTCCGCAGGATGCTCAAAGCAGCTGCGAGTTTGACTCTGTGGTTAAGTGGGCATACGATGTATTGGCCTTCATCAACCGTGGAATTGAATTTAAGAGCAAAGAGGTAATTTTGCAGCCTCATGGGACCTTGGTCAGACTCCACTTGGAGGACTGTGCTCAGTTCTGGTCGCCTCACTGTAGGAAGTATATCGGTAGTTGCCTAGACTGGGGATAATTTCTTATGAAAACAGATTGAGGGAACTCAATCTGTTTCTCCTTGAAGCGACGGATGATGAAAGGTAACCTGACAGAGGTGTATAAGATGATGAGAGACAATGGGGAACGATTTTGAGAGAGGGACAGGGTGAAAGAGGAAGTGAGAGAGGCTAGAGGGAGTAGAGAGAAGGGGAGGGGAAACAATGGAAAGGAATGAAGAGAGTAAGGTTAGAAAAGTGAGAGAGAGTTTTAAGTTTTATATTGTGCCCCCTCCGCACCGTCTGTCCCACTGTCCTTCCTCCTCACAACCCCGAAAGATACGTCACAGACAGGAGAGTCCCAGTGGAATGCCATAGACACCGATCACATCACGAGAGTAGAACAGGGTAAACCAATCACAGAATGTTGAAAGTGCAGTTCAGGCAGTCCATAAGGGGCAAGGGCGACTGCGAGTTAAACTTTGAGGTCAAGAATACATCTTATGGGAATAGTGGACTGTTCGAATGTCTGACAACAGCGGGGTAGAACCTGTCTTTGAGCCTGGTGAAATGTGCTTTCGCATCTTCCTGCGATAGGAGCTGATGGGGTGTAACAGAATTATCCAGGCTGGCTGTCTGCTTTAGCGGAAAGTGCAGAACGAGTCCGTGGAGGTGAGGCTGATACCCCGGATATGCTGAGATTTATTCACGACCCTCTGCACTTCCCTCAGGTCACAGAGAGAGTAGGATCCCTCAAAGCCGAGCTGGATCGGGGGACGTCATTTGATGACGCAGTGTCAAAACGTGGGAATCCAGCACTCCCGTAAAAAATCAGTAAATTAATGTTTAAGTGAAGAAAGGTTAGTGAATACTTTTTAAAAGTTAGTTATAAACTTCTCCGGATAGTTTAAAGCTATGTCTCAAAAACAGAAGACGAAGAAAACTATTACCTTGAAGACAAAGCAAGTTGGAACAGAATCAAGGCCCGCCGCTACAAAAGAACAGCGTGCTCAAGTACATTTTACCTCCGGCGATACAGAACAGGAAACTGCGGCAATATCAACCATTTCCAAAGAAAAAGACCAACAAGCATTGCGTAAACGTGAAAGAAGCAGCATGAGCAAACACGAGCAAGTTGAACTACAAATCCCAGATACAATTGAAACCGGAAATGAAAGTTAATCTGCGTTAGATTCAGAATCTCTGGATAAATCAGACGAAGTTGGAGGTAAATGTTTTTATGGAAATATAGAAAAATCTTTGATGCAAATAATGCGTAAATTAGGAAAATTAAACGTATTAAAATAAATAAAAATGAAACATATGAAGATTATGTTTGACAAAATTATAAAAAGACAGGACAAAATGGATAAGAGAATTACAGACTTGAAAGTAACAACGGAAGACATTGTTGAAAGAAGGAACAAAATGGAAGATAATATTTCTCCCTGGACATCAGAAAAAAAACAGTTATTGGAAAAAGTGGATATGCTTGAAAAATATAGCAGACGAAACAATATTAAGATTGTTGGACTTAAAGAAAGTATAGAAGAAGAACATCTAATAATTTTTTTTTTCAAAAATGGTTTACGGAAAATTTGGAAATGGAAGAAGGATCTCAGTTAATTGAAATTGAAAGGGCTCATCGAGCCTTAAAATCAAAACTTCAAGTTGATCAAAGTCCACGATCAATTTTGAGAAAATGCTTAAGATACCAAAAAAAAAAGATCCTGAAGGCGGCTGCCTAATGTGCCAGAAAGAGAAACGGGTCATTGACCCCAAAAGGGAAAGCAGTTCTTTTCTATCCTGATATAAGTTATAGCCTTTTGAAGAGAAAGAAGGAATTTAACCCAGTGGAAAATGTTTTATGGGAAAAGGGTTACAAATTCATGATGCGTCATTCGGCAACACTGATAACTTTTTAGAGGATGGAAAATTAAGATTTTTTACCGATTATCAAGACGCGGAAGAGTTCGCACAAAAACTCCCAAATATTCGCTAACTACACTCAAAGGTTTCAAAGCGAAACCGATTAAAGATGATACAGGAAAAGTGAATGGTATTGATGGATATTTAACGACAGAATAATATTTAAATTTATTTAAATTATAAGATACAGGGGAGAAAGGTAAAACATTAGAGAAATATCAATTGAGAGTAGTGTTATTATTTTATTCTTCATATATATATACTTTTCTATGTTGCGGAGGAGCTGGGGGAGCTTCGGATCGATTGCTACGGGATTCTCGTGGTAATCATGGCGATTGCCATGACCCGTACAACAGAGGGGGGTAATGCTGTGTTTTTTTATCCACAAAATTAGAAGTGGGGGGTATATTGTTTTTTTTAAATAATCTATTTATCTTCTATCTTTCTTTCTTTGCCTGGATGATCGGTGGGGACACACATAGAAACAAGGTGAATTTGAAAAATACTCCCGAAGGTACCACGGAAGTTGAAAGATTAGGTATTATTATAGATTGGAGTAACCCAATTAACAACAATGACTAATTTACTGAATTTTTAAAGTTTTAATGCTAATGTGCTTATTGCACCAGTGAAAAGAAAAATAGTTTTAACATATATTAGGAAAATGAAAATAGATATAGCTTTTTTTTTACAAGAAACACACCCAGAGATAGAACATCAGAAATTAAAAAAAGATCGGGTTGGAAATGTTATTGCGGCTTCTTTTATCTCAAAGGCGAGAGGAGTTGCAATTTTGGTTAATAAAACTTTACCAATTAAAATACAAAAATGTATTAGTTGTTTCGGTGGGCAGATATGTAATTATACATTGTCAATTTTTTCCAGAACTATGTACTCATGAATATTAATGCACCGAATGAAAATGATGTAAAATTTATACAAGAGTTATTTTTGAATTTGGCTGACGCACATGACAAAATATTATTCGGTGGAGATTTTAACTTCCGTCTAGATCCAGTTTTAGATAGATCAACAAAGGTTGTTACAAAATCAAAAGTAGCAAAATTAACTTTATCGTTGATGAAAGATTTAAATTTAATTGATATATGGAGAAGAATTAACCCAAAAGTAAGAGATTATTCATTTTATTCAAATAGACATAAAACGTATTCAAGGATAGATTTTTTCCTATTAACAACGAATATTCAAGACTGAGTGAAAAATATGCAATATAAAGCGAGAATATTATCAGATCATTCTCCTTTGATGTTGACAATAATAATAATAGATAAAAAGGAATCGATTTATAGATGGAGATTTAATTTAATATTATTAAAAAATCAAGATTTCTGTGATTTAATGAAAAAGCAGATTCAGTTCTTTTAGATACAAATTCACAATCAGTTGATTATAAATTCATATTGTGGGAAGCAATGAAGGCATATTTAAGCCAGACAGTAAATTACGCTTCTAAAATTAAGAAGGAATATTTGACAGAAATTGAACAATTGGAAAAACAGATTACAAAATTAGAAAAAGAATCTCAAAGATATATGTCAGAAGAACAACGAAGACAACTTATGAACAAGAAGTTACATTATAATACACTTCAGACACATCGAACAGAAAAAAAACAATTATGAGAACTAAACAGAGATATTATGAACTAGTTGAAAGATCACATAAGGTTCTTGCTTGGCAGTTAAAAACAGAGCAGACTTCTAAAACGATAAATGCAATTAGAACAACAGTAAATAAAATTGCTTACAAACCTTTAGAAATTAATGAAACTTTTAGGAATTTTTATTCCGATCTGTATCAATCAAAATCACAAAATGATAATGTCAAGATAGAAAGATCTTTATCACAAATATCTCTTCCAAAATTGACCTCGGAAGAACAGAAGGGATTAGATATGCCTTTTACATTAAAAGAGGTCGAAGAAGCTCTGGGATCACTTCAAAGTAATAATTCCACAGGAGAAGATGGTTTTCCGCCTGAATTTTAAAAAAAGTTAAAGATTTACTGATTCCTCCTTTTATGGAGTTAATATAGCGAGCGGAAAGAACACATAAACTTCCAGAATCTTCTTCGACAGCTATCTTAATAGTATTGCCACAAAAAGATAGAGATATTTTAAAGTCCACATCTTATAGACCTATTTCCTTGTTAAACACTGACTATAAAATAACAGCAGAAAATTTATCTGGACGATTATCGAAATACTTACCAAAATTAATACATATGGATCAAACAGGATTTATGAAAAACAGACAATCGGCAGATAATGTAACTAGTTTACTTAGTATGATTCATTTGGCACAAAAGAGGGAGTAAATGAGTGTGCAGTTGCGTTAGATTCTGGAAAAGCATTTGATAGATTGGAATGGGATTTTTTTAATTTAAGGTATTGGAAAAATATGGATTAGGAGCACCCTTTATAAAATGGATTAAAACCTTAAGTAATAATCCCAAAGCTAAAGTAGTGACAAATATTCAAATTTCAACACCATTTCAGTTAAAAATGTCAGCTAGGCAAGGTTGTCCATTATGACCTGCTTTATTTGTGTTGGAGATAGAACCATTAGCTGAATTAATTAATATGGACCCAGATATTAAGGGTTTCAGAGTTAACCAGGAGGAATACAAAATTAAATTATTTGCTGACGATGTTCTGCTTTATTTAACAAACCCATTCAACTCGCTGCGTAAATTATCTTCTAGATTGGAAGAATATGGGAAAATATCAGGCTACAAAATAAATTAGGATAAAAGTGAAATTCTACGACTTACTAAAGGATATTATAGTCAATGTCGATTATTAACTCAATTTAGATGACAATATGTGGTATAACTTATTTAGGTATAAGGGTTGATAATGATATAAAGAATTTATATGAATTAAATTATTTACCATTATTGAAAAAAATCAAGAAGATCTTGATAAATGCATGATATTACCAATAAAATTAGTAGGTAGAGTAAATTCAGTAAAATGAATATATTCCCTAGATTACAATACATATTCCAAACACTACCAATACAACTACCCCATAAGTTTTTTCAAGAGTTGAATAAATGTGTGAGGAAGTTCCTTTAGAAAGGTAGGATGTCAAGAATATCGTTGGAAAACTTGACATGGAAATTTATCTAAGAGGATTACAACTTCCAAACTTTAAGGATTATTATAAAGCAAATCAACTTAGATTTATTGCATCTTTTTTTGATAAAGATAAACCGGCATGGATTAGAATAGAACTGGATAAAATAGGAGAAAATACACCAGAAAATTTTATATATAAATGGGAATCTAAATGGTTACGGGAAAAGAAAGAATACCCTATATTAATACATTTCATTGATCTATGGAATAAATTAAATGTGATGATGAGATAAGGAAATCTTTATCAGCAAATAGACCTTTAATTCAAAATAAACTGATTCCTTTTACAATGGATAATCAACTTTTATACAACTGGTTTCATATAGAGATTAGATATATAAGAGATTGTTTTGAAGGAGGTATATTAATATCATTTGATTAATTATAGAATACATTCAAAATATCAACCAACACATTGTTTTTGTTATTTCCAATTACGGGCTAATTTAAGAGTAACAATGGGTCAAACAATGTTATTGCCGAAATCTAATGAAATAAAAACATTAATTTAAAAAGGCAAAAAATAAAAAAAAATATTTCTTGTACGTATAGTTTGATTCAAAAACAAGGGATTCATAAGTCAAGAGAAAAATGGGAATCTGACTTGAATATTAAAATTGAAGAAACAAATTGGTCAAGACTATGTCTTGATAGTATGACAAATACAACAAAGGTCCTGTTAAGATTGGTGCAATATAATTTTTTACATCAATTGTATATTATGCCACAAAAAATAAATAAATTAAACACAAATTTATCTGATCAATTTTTCCGATGTAATCAAGAAATTGGTACATTTTTGACATTCTACTTGATCTTGTTCTAAAATTCAAAATTTTTGGACAAATTTAAGAGTTTTACTGGAACTAATTATTGGAACAAATTTCCACATAACTCAACATTATTTTTAGAGTTAGGGTTCCTCACTGCCTTTTACCACTCTCTTCCCTCCTTGCCAGTCTTCCCAAGGTGTTTCCTGCTCACCGACCATGCCACAGCAATCCCTGCTCTCGCAACCCCCACCTCACCACACAACACTCCCTCCTCAGTGTCCCCAGATTAAACCCGCCTCACGGTACTCCCACCACACAAGAAATCTCATGGCGTTCTCTGCACCGACTGCTCGATTCTCATCCAGTCTCGCACGAGTTGCCTCTGACATTGTCTAACAGGGAATAATTAGGGTTAACGGTGTGCTTCCGATGAGATTTTTTGACAGGAAGAGACACATCAGCTGAACAGAGTCAAACCAACAAAGTGAAACTGACCTCCATTCGTCCGGAACGGGGAACAGAGATGGTCTTGAAATTAAATTTCACATACGATACATCAGGGTCTTCTGTTGACATAACAGTGAGAGTCAGAAACAGGGTGAGGCTTCCCCCACACCATCCCATTCACATACTCCCGGGGTCACACACAGAGTGAATCTCCCTCCACACCGTCCCATCACACAATACCAGGGTCAGACACAGAATGAATCTCCATCCACACTGTCCAATCACACACTCCCGGGGTCAGAGACAGAGTGAATCTCTCTCCACAACCCCGCATCGCACACTCCCGAGATTAGAAATAGATTGAAATTCCCTCCCTCTGTCCCTGCCCCAATTACCCCTCAATGGAGACGGTGAGTTGGGATTTACGAGCTGGATATTAGTGTATGTCTCACTGTTGTCTATCCTGCCGAGGATCCTCTGATTCTCTGAGCTCAACGAGGGGAAGTAACCGTTGTCAGAGAAAGCCCCTGTCGACCAGTAGATCCGAGCGACACAAACACCGGATGAGCAGCTGATAAAGAGAGGAGCCGAGAGCCGGGGGAGGTGGTGCTGGAGGAGAGAGAGATTGAGGGTGTGAGAGGAGGGTGGTCTGGAGGGATGGGAGTGGCACGGGGAAGTAGTGAGAGTGGGGAGCAACAGAGGGAGGGAGAGTGAGGGGAAAGTTAGGGTTTGGAGGAGAGAGAATCCGTGAGTGACGAGTCAGAAAGGGGTATCACTGGAACAAGTGGAGGGAAAGAAGTGGAAGACAATGTAGAGAGAGGGGTAGGAATGGAGATGGTTGATTTCTGGAGGGTATCAATTTTGCTTCACTCTCGAGCTCTCTCTTTTTTTCTTCTATTCCCCCTCTCGGGCGGATAAATTGCATTTACTGTCCGAGAGGTTTAGAACCAGCAGCTCAACCCCTCCCGCAACATCCTGTTTATTCAGGACCTCTGTGCATATATTTAGATATTGAAGTTTACAGGAAACCAACACACGCTGAGCCGTGTTTGTGGTTTTACTCTCTTCACCCATTGGAACAGAAGCTGGGCGTTTTCAGTATTTCAGAGAAGTATTGAAAGCGTGCTGCTACACTGAATTGGCCGGCATACAGGCAGCAAAAAATAAAAATAGCAGTGACGTCAGCCCCGCAGACGGAGTTCCGGAGCTCACTCAAAAACCCTCCATCGCCTTCTGCCTATCATTTTCTCTCTCTGCGTCCCCAACTTTCCCCTCACCTTCTCCCTATTTCTAACCCATGAATGCTTAAGCGATCTTGAAGTAAAGGAGCCATTAGGAGGTAGTGACCATAATATGATGTTTTTATCTGCAATTTGAGCAGGAGAAGGGCAGCTCGGAAGAGTCAGTGTTGCAGTTGAACAAAGGAGACTATGGATCCCTGAGGGAGGAGCTGGCCATAGTTAAAGGGACGGATATCCTAGCAGAAAAGACAGTGGAACAGTAATGGTGGGTATTCTTGGGAAGAATGCACAAGGTGCAAAATCAGTTCATCACCCGGAGAAGGAAGGATTCAAAGGGTGGAAGGGGCCACAGTGGTTGACAAAGGATGTCAGAGACTGCATAGCATTAAAAAAAAAGTAAGTATGACAGAGCTAAAGTGAGTGGGAGGACAGATGATTGGGAAATTTAAGGAACAACAGAACTTAACTAAAAAGTCAATACGGGGAGAAAAAATGAGGTACGAACGCAAGCTAGACAGGAATATAAAGGAGGATAGCAAAAGCGTTTTTAGATATGTGAAGAGAAAGAATATAGTTAAGAAGAATGTTGGGCCCTTGAAGAATGATTTGGGTGAAATTGTTATGGGAAACAGAGAAATGGCAGAAGAACTTAATAAATACTTTAGATCTGTCTTCACTAGGGAAGACACAAGCAATCTCCCAGATGTATGGATGGGCCAAGAACATAGGGTAACAGAGGAAATGAAACAGATTGACATTAGGAAGGACATGGTGATGAGTAGACTGATGGGACTGAAGGTTAACAAATCCCCAGGTCCATATGGTCTGCATCCTAGGGTACCAAAGGACTTGGCTCTGGAATTTGCGGATGCATTGGTAATCATTTTCCAATGTTCGTTAGATTAAGGATCAGTCCCTGAGAATTGGAGAATGGCTCATGTTAATGCACTTTTTAAGAAAGGAGGAAGTGAGAAAACAGAGAACTATCGTCCTGTCAGCCTGACATCAGTAGTGGGGAAGATGCTAGAGTCCATTATTAAAGATGAAATAATGGCATATCTAGATAGCAGTGATAGGATTGGGCCGAGCCAGCATGGATTTACCAAGGGAAAATCATGCTTGACTAGTCTATTGGAGTTTTTTGAGGATGTAACCAGGAAGTTAGACAAGAGAGATCCAGTGGATGTAGTGTACCTCGATTTGCAGAAGGCATTTGATATTATCCCACATGTGTGAGTGTTGGGTAAAATCAAGGCATGAGGGGGAAGATATTGACATGGATAGAAAACTGGTTGACAGATAGAAAGCAAAGTGTAACGGTGAATGTGTATGTCTCGGAATGGCAGGTAGTGACTAGTGGGGTGCCACTGGGCTCGGTAGTGGGACCACAGCTGTTCACGATTTACATCAACTATTTAGATGAAGGCATTGAGAATAATATCAACAAGTTTGCTGCTGATTCGACGCTGGGTGGGAGTGTGACATGTGATGAGGTCGTTAGGAGAATGCAGGGTGACTTGGACAGGCTGAGTGAGTGGGCAGATACTTGGCAGATGACGTTTAATGTGAACAGGTGAGAGGTTATCCACTTTGGGAGTAAGAACAGGAAGGCAGATTATTATCTGAACGGTGTAGAGTTAGGTAAGAGAGAAATACAAAGAGATCTCGGAGTCCTTGTTCATCAGTCTCTGAAGGTGAATGAGCAAGTGCAGCAGGCAGTGAAGAAGGCTAATGGAATGTTGGCCTTTATTGCAAAGGGAAGTGAGTACAACAGCAAGGAAATCTTTTTGTAATTTTACAGAGCCCTGGTGAGACCACACCTGAAGAATTTTGTACAGTTTTGGTCTCCAGGGTTAAGGAAGCACGTCCTGGCTTCAGAGGAATTGCAGCGTAGATTCACAAGGTTAATTCCTGGGATGTCCGGACTGTCTTACGCAGAGGTTAGAGAGACTGGGCTTGTAAACGCTGGAATTAAGGAGATTGAGAGGGGATCTGATTGCAACTTATAAAATTATTAAGGGATTGGACAAGATAGATGCAGTAAATATGTTCCAGATGCTGGAAGAGTCCAGTACCAGAGGGGATGTTTTGAGAATCAGGGGTAGGTAATTTAGGACAGAGTTAAGGAAAAACTTCTTCTCCCAGAGTGTTGTGAGGGTGTGGAATGCACTGCCTCAGTAGGCAGTGTAGGCCATTTCTCTGGATGCTTTAATGAAGGAGCTAGTTAGGTATCTTTATGGATAGGGTAACCGAGGGAAATGGGGGACAAGACAGTATTAATAGTAGATGATCAGCCATGATCTCAGAATGGCGGTGCAGGCTCGAAGGGCCGAACGGTCTACTTCTGCACCTATTGCCTATGGGATATTGTTTATTTAATGCCGCTAACCTGCTTCAATTTCGCTCCTCTCTCATGCTCTCTCCTTTTTCCTCCCTTTCCTCTGCCTTTCTATCTCACTGTCCTCCTCACGAAGCCTTCTCATTCTCTCTCCCCACCCTCTCTACCCACCTTCTCCCTTCCCATTCTCTCCCGCTCATAGTGAAAGTTCACTGGACTGAAATGTGACCGGACCGTCTGCACAGTTTCCGTGAATGGTGCCGCTCACTGGACAGTGGAGATTAGTTATTTTCTCCACAGTAAGTAAGCGGCGAGGAGAAACGAAATGGGGGCTTCGGAAATGGGGGTGCGGGTAGTGGATAAAGTGGTGGGGGTGCGGGAGGAGATGTGTAGTCACGGCTGTGTCTGTGTCTGGATGAGAGAGAGAGAAAGAGAGGGAGAGAGAGAGAGAGAGAGAGAGAGAGAGAGAGAGAGAGAGAGAGAGAGAGAGAGAGAGTGTGTGTGTCTAGCCGTCTAGACAAATAAGCATGCGCTGGGACTGTGTTTTGAAATCAACAGGACCATTAGATGGGAAAGTGCATGAGGAGCTTCACTCTCTAACCCGCCGAGTGTGTTTGATCAGACAGTTCATAGGGATGTTTACTTTACACCTGAAGCCTGGAATGCGTGATGGGCCGGTGTCAAAGTATGGGGCGAAGCAACATTGTTCTAACTCGGTTTCAAAGCTTCTTGAAATAAATACAAAAGAGCAAGAGTAATGTGGGATATATCCACACCAGAGTGAAGCATCCTCCACTCTATCCGATTTCATATATCGGGGGTCAGACACCCAGATAAGCTCCGTCCACACCGTCCTACCACATTCTCTCGGGTTCAATTACAGATTGATTCTCCCTCCACACCGTCCCATCACACACGCCCGGTGTCAGACACAGAGTGAATCTCCCTCCTCAGCGTCCCGTCACACACTCCCGGGGTCAGACAAAGTGTGAATCTCCCTCCACAACTTCCCATTACACACTCCCGGAGTCAGACACAGAGTGAATCTCCCTCCACATCATCCCATCACACACTAACGGGGTCAGACACAGAGTGAATCTCCCTCCACAGCGTCCCATCACACACTCTAGGGGACAGACACAGAGTGAATCTCCCTCCACACCGTCCCATCACACACTCCCGGGGATCAGACACAGAGTGAATCTCCCTCCACACCGTCCTATCTCTCTGTCACGGGGTCAGACACAGAGTGAATCTCCCTCCACACCGTCCCATCACACACTGCCGAGGATTAGACACAGAGTGAATCTCCCTCCACACCGTCCTATCTCACTACCACGGGGTCAGACACAGAATGGATCTCCCTCCACAACGTTCCACCACATACACCCTTGGTAGATGCTCCTTGTAAACCGCCCCATCAAGCAATCCCGGATTCAGACACATGGTGACGCTCTCTCCTCACCGTCCCATCACACACTCCCGGGATCAGACACAGAATGAATCTCCCTCCACACCGTCCCTTCACACACTCCCGGGGTCAGACACATAGTGAATATCCCTCCACTCCGTCCCATCACACACACCTGGGGTGAAACACATGGTGAAGTTCCCTCCACAGTGTCTCATTACACACTCCCTTGTTCAGACACATGGTGAATGTCCTTGCACACCGTCGGTGTTATTTCGTCTCATTTGCACCCGATATCGATCTCTCGGTTGTCAGCTCCTCTACGTCTCTGTGAGCAAAGGCCCGTCGTGTAGTTTATTACAACGTCCTCCCAGTGGCTGCAAACTGAGCACCCCTCCACAGCCCTCTCTCTCCTCCCCCTCCTTCCACAGTTCTACCTCTGGTCTCACACAAACTTATTATCTCTGAGACAGACACACTGTTGGAGACTACAGGAACGGTGAAGTACTGGTGATGGGTGAGAGGGGGGAGCGAGAGTGAAGAGTGAGGTTCTCTCTCATTCTGAATCCGTTATAGTGTTAGCGGACTGCGAGGCGGCAGATTCTGTCTTTTTTTGACCCCGGGAGTGAGTGATGCGACGGTGAGGAAGGAGATTCACTCTGTGTCTGACCCCGTGAGTGTGGGATGGGACGGTGTGGAGGGGAGCTTCACTCTTTGACTGTCCGAGGGACTGTGCGTTGTGTCGGAGTGGACGGACATTCATTCTGTTTCTGACTGCGGGAGAGAGAGTGTTGGGGCCGTGCGCAGGGGAGCTTCACTCCGTTTCTAACCCAAGAAATTTGTGATCGAACGGTGTGGAAGGAGCTTCACTCTGTCACTGACCATGGGGCTGTGTAATGGAACGGGGTATAGGGAGCTTCACTCTGTGGCTGAACACGGGAATGGATGACGGGTCTGTGTGTATGAATCTTCAGTCTTTTGCTGACCCCGGGACTGTGTGAGGGGATGATGTGCAGGGAGCATCACTCCGAGTCTGACCACGGGAGAGTGTGATGGGACGGTGGGTACAGAGTCAGGACCAGAATCAGGTTTATTACCACCGGCAGGTGTCAGGAAATTTGTTAATTTAGCAGCAGCAGTTCAATGCAGGACATGATAATATAGAAATAATAAATAAATTACAGTATGTGTGTAAATTAATATACTTCAAAAACTGAAATAATATATGAATAATATATATTGAATACATCTACAACAGTTTCTGGGTGTTTTAAAATGATAACCCAAATATCTTCAAACTCCTGATGAAATATATCTGCTGTCTTGCCTTCTTTATTCTGTAACTGCATCAATAGATCCTGAGAGATGTTGACACCCAGGAACTTGTAATTGTTCACTGTCCACTTCTCATACCTCTTTGAGGATTGATTCGTGTTCCCTTATCTCAATCAGCTGTTTTGTCTGAAGCACAAGGTTGTTGCTGCGACACCAGTCAACTTGCTTGTCTGTCCCAGTCCTGTATGTCCAATCATCTCCATCTGAGATTCTACTGATAAAGGTTGTATGCAGCATATTTATAGATTGCATTTGAGCTATATTTAGTCATGGGTATAGAGGGAGCAGAGCAGTTGGCAAAACACACATCCTTGAGGTGCACCAGGGCCAGTGTTGTTCATCAGTGAAGAGGAGATATTTAAATTGACTTTATTTCTTGCATCTTTCACGTACGTGAGGAGTAGAAATCCACGTTATGTCTCCATTTAAATATGCAATGTGCAATCATAGTAATTTATAATAATTGATAATAAATAGAACAACCAATGTACATAGAGGATCCCTCAAATCAGCGTGTGTTAATCAGTCTGATAGCCTGGTGGAAGGAGCTGTCCAGCAGCCTGTTGCTCCGGTCTTTTATGCAGCAGTACTGTTTCCCGGATGGTTGCCGCTGGAATAGATTGTGCTTGAAGTGACTCGGGTCCACAATGATCCCTTGGGCCCTTTTCTCACACCGGGCTTTGTAAATGTCCTGAATCATGGGAAGTTCACAACTACAAATGCGCTGGTCTGACCTGCGATTAACGGAGGTACAATTCCCATACCAGTGATGCAGACTGTCGGGATGCTCCCAATTGACCCCTTGTAGAAAGGATTTGGGGGCCCATAGCAAACGTCCTCAGTCATCTGAAATGAAAGAGACGCTGTTACGCCTTTTTCAACACTCAACAAGTACGCACAGACCACGTGAGATCTTCGGGTATGTTGATGCCGAGGAACCTAAAGCTGTTTACCCTCTGAACCCCAGATCCATTGATGTCAATAGGGGTTAGCCCGTTTTATCACCAATCTACACAGACTGTCGTCTCCCAGTTAGGAAGTTGAGGATCCAATTGCAGAGAGAACAGGTTCCGTCGCTTATTGATCAGGACTGTGGGAATGATGGTGTTAATCGCTGAGCTATGGTCAATGAACAACATGCTGACATAGGCAGCACAGATTAGGAAATTACTCCATATCTTTGTTCTAACGGTATGTGCCCGGTGGTCCTAGAATGCCCCACTATCGGAACTACCCTCCCCGCTCCATTCTAGGCTTTTCAATATTTGATCAGTTTCAGTGAGATTCCGTCATTCTTCTAAAGTTCAGAGAGTACAGGCCAAGAGCCATCAACCAATCCTTGTTCATTAACCCTTTTATTGTCAGGATCATTTTTGTGAACCTCCTCTAGACCCTCTCCTATGTGAGCATGTAGTTTTTTAGATAAGGTGCCCCAAACTGTTCACTTTACTCCAAGTGTGATCGGACCAATGCCTTATGAAGTCTGAGCTGATTTTATCGTTAAATATCTTTTCCAGTAATATCCCTCCCACTAATGTAAGAGTCACCAGGGTATAGTTTCCTATCTTGTCCCTATCGCATTCTTAAAAAGAGGAAGCATATTTGTCATTTTCCACTCTTCTGCATCCTGGCCTGTAATTAAAAAAGCATCAGGTTTAAGTTTCGTTAAATTTTTGTCCTTATTTTATCCTTCAAGCATCAGGTTTTTGAATGAATGTTCAAAGTAAATTTATTATCAAAGTACGTATACATTCTACAACTTTGAGGTTTGTTTCAAACAGGCAGCCATAAAACAAAGAAAGCCAAAAGAACCCACCAATAAAATAAGAAGACCATCAAACACCCAATGTGCAGAAAGAAAGACAAATCCTGCAAACAATAAACACAAGCAAGTTCTGTAGCGTTTTGAACTGAAATGCTCAAAGAGAGTAAGTGCACAGATGCTTAGTTCAGTGCAGATTGGAGAAGCCAGCTGAACCAGTTGTCCTATTTTGCCATTTGAGTTATTATTAGTTTCTCGAGTACATTTATCCTGTACCTCCCTCATTTTTTCCACCTTTGCGGCTCTGCTGCCATCTCTGCCAGCATCTCATTCCAACTGCTCTCTCATACCACTGTTACTACCTTTACTACACTGAAGCACTGCTATGTCAGACTGTACTCTCTCCCTGTCCAATTTCAAGTTGAACTCAATGATACTGTGATCACTGCTTTCTAAGGGCTCTTTTATCTTATGTTCCCGAATTGCCTCTTGTTCATTAAATAACACACAACCCAGTATAGCTTATTCCCTAGTAGGCTCAATGACAAACTGCTCTGAAAAGCCATCTCTCAGGCATTCCAAACCTCACTCTCTTGAGATCTATTTCCTACCTGATTTTCCCAGTTGACCTGGATGTTGAAATCTCCAATAACATTGCCCGTTTGACATGCCTTTTCTCTTTCCTGTTGTAATCTGTGGTCCACATCCAATCAACTGTTGACGGCCTGTTTATAACTGCATCAACGTCCTTTTACACGTAGTTTTTTTTTAAAACTCTACTCACAAGGATTCAACATCTCTCCATCCTATGGCACGTCTTCCTACTGATTTGATACCATTCTTTACCAGCAGAGCCAGGCCATCCCAATTGCCTACCTTCCTGTCCCTCTGATTTGTCTCACTTGGGCATTTAGCTCCCAACTATAAATATTTCTCAGCTGTGATTCCGTGATGATCACATTATACAAGCCAATCCGTAACAGGGCAATAAGATTATCCACCTTATATTTTATACTCTGTGCATTGATGTATAACAATTCGAATATTGGATTTGCTATCTTTATTGATTTGGCATCCATCTGCTGGCTGCAGTTATGTCCTGTCGTCTGCTCGCTTTTCCTGACAGAGTGACTGCATGCTATCTTTTCTTTCTTTACCAGCTGTCCTATCCTGAGTCCTTTCACACCAGTTCTCATGCCCCTGCCAAATTACTTTATACCTTGCCCAACAGCTCTAACAAACCAACAGTATGCCCCAAAAAAAAATAAATCCCAGGGTTGCGTATGATGATAGAAATGTATTTTGATAATACATTTACTTTCAGCTTTCAACTTTGTATTAGAAAGCCGGGTGTTGTACTGGTCTGTGTCCTCACTAGCCAATGCAGTGCTCTGGCAGCTCAGTGTGCTTGGAATATGGTGTCAGTGATTTTACAGAAATGTGTCCTTATCCCACAATTGATCTTATCCAACCAGGAGCTATGAAGGTTCACTGGAGAATAGAATAATTTTTTCAGAATATTACTGGTCACATGATCATTCTGGGATGATCTGGACTATTTGACCATCAGGTTTATAGCAACTCCTGCTGCAACGTTTCTACAGTCCCATTCCCCACTATGTTCCCACAGCTTAGCAGGTTATTTCCACTGAAGGACCTGTCTAATTCCTCTTGGAACACTGGTTGTTCCTTCCACAACCTGGTGAGTCCCATATTTCCCAAGGCAAAGTCAAGAAATTCTCCCTCCCTGGTGGATCATCTACATACTGTTTCAGGAAACCTTGCTGAAAACACTTAACAAATCATGCCCCAATCAAGCCTCAGATGATAAGGGAGTCCCAGTCACTCTGGGGAGTTTATTCACTATAGATACTCTGTTGTTTTTACATCAGTCCATAACCTGCCAAAATATCTGTTCCTCTCTCTTACTGGTTATCGGGAGCCCTACAGTATAATCCCTTCACAGTGATTTCACCTTTTTCATTCCTGAGTTCCACGCACAGTGTCTCACTGGAGGAGCCTCCGGGATGACCCTGAATTTGTGACCTTCTGCCTGATCAGCAGTACAGCTCCACAAACCTCATTCACCTCCCTCTGGACTGTCGGAACCTGAATCCTGGAATGTTTAGCTACCAGTCCTGCCCTTCTCTGTAATGGCTGAATCACTGTGCCCTGTGCTAATTCAGACTCTAAGTACGTCTGCATTAACTGTTCCACACCCGGCACTGATACAAACACACTTCAGCCCCTTGGCGCCACGGTGTTCATTAACTTGGCCTAACTATTCAGTGGTGTACTGGGCCAGTGGCATCTGAGAATAAACTGATTATAAAGGCTGGCTCTGTTATTGGAGTGAAACTAGACACACTGGAGGCCATGGTGGAACAAAGGACCCGACAGAAAATCCTGACAATGTTTCTCACCCTCTGCATGCCTCCTTGGCTGAACAGAGGAGCATCTTCAGTATCAGACTAACACCACTGCGCTGCTCCAAGGAGCGCTGCATGAAGTCATTCTGACCCTGGGCTCTGTAATGAGTCAACCTGTAGCCGGGGAAGTGATGACACCCCTCATGTCAGACTGTTTGTGGTTACTTTTTATTCTTTCTCTTACTTCTAATTTTGTTTATCTGCTACTGAGACACTGTAATTTGTTTGTTTGTCTACTCTTCCCATCGCCTCTCCTGAAAAAAACTCAATGATCTATGTAACTAACCTGCACCAGCTTGTTAGCCACACATATAACTGTACCACCTTTTTATTTCTTCCCTCGCTAGCAGGTGACACTGGAATTACCCCCACCACCCCCCCAAGAGATTCTGCTTAACTTTTTCCCGAACTCAGTAAGTCTCTTTGCAGGACTTTGACTCATTTGTTTGAACCGATATGGACGCGTCCTCTGGCTGCTCACCCTGCCCTTCCAGAATGGCCTGTACTTGTTCAGTTACATCCTTGGCTCTGGTACCAGGGAGGTAATGCACCATCCTGCAGTCTCTCTCCTTGCCACAGATACGCCTGTCTGTGACCCCGGCTAAAGACTCCCCCGTCACTAAGGCTCACCGAGAACACAGAACAGTACAGCACAGCACAGGAAGAAGCCCTTCTTCCCATGATGTCTCTGCTGAACACGATGCCAAATGAAACTAAATCTCTTCAGCCTGTGTATAATTCATGTGCTTCAATTCTCTGAATATTCATGGCTTATCTAAACCCCGATTAAATGTCATTATCATATCTGCTTCCATCTCCACCACCCCCCCCCCCCCCCATGGCAGCCGAAACCTGGCCCTCTCCGCTCTCTGTACAGAAACAGAAATCTTACCTGCCCTGAAATCCAACGTTAAATTCTCACCCTGCCATTTTAAAGCTGTGCCTTCTCGTATTTGATATTTCTACCCTGGGGAAGTGATTCGGACTGTCTACCTTGTCTGCACCTCTCAAAGTTTTAAAAACTTCTGTCTGGTCTCCCCTCAGCCTCCCTCACTCCAGGGAAAACAGTCCCAGTCGGTCTGATCTTTCCTTGTAACTCCAGGCCCCAGTCCAGGTAACATTCCTGTGAATCGTTTCTGCACCTTTCCAGCTTAGTCACATATCACATCCTTACTGTCGTGGTGACCAGAACTGCACAGGGTACTCCTGGTGTGGTTTAATTATTGATTTGTACAACTGTAATGTGACGTCCCAACTCTTCTCAGAGTCTTTGCCGATGAAGGTAAGCATGACGTGCACCTTCTTCCACACCTTGACTACCTGTGCTGGCACTTTCCGGGAACTATGAACCTGTGGCTCAGGTTTATCTTTTCATTAACACTCCTGATGACCCTGCCATTCACTGGGTATGTCCTGACCTGCTTTAACTTCCCAAAATCCATTATTCTGTGTTTGTTTGACTCTGTAACAACACTTCTCTGTTTCTCTGCCTTAATGCCCCAGCAATAAATGTGAATGAACGATTCACCTCTGAACCTTGGTCATATATGGTCCGATGAACCCTTCACTGCACCCATCTCTATTTTGTTTTGCAGGCAGCACCTCGACCCCTCTCTATTTCTCTCTTTGACAATTTATCTCCACATAAATAGTAGTGACTTTTGATTCCTCGTACCACGTCATCACACTTCACACATTAAACTCCATTTACCAAGTATTCTGCTCACTAGCTTCCCCGTATCCTGTTGGAGAGACTAAATGTCCAATCAGAACATGCCCATACCACATTCCCTGTCATTGACAATCATGGATTCCTCACCCTCTGCCACTCCTCCAGGTCATTAATATCAATAGTAAATAATGGAGGGTCCAAAGCAGGTTGCTGGGACACTCCAGTAGTTATGTCATCCCAACCTGAAACAGACCTGTTATTCTGTCTCAGTATGATAACCAGTCTTCAGTCAATATTAACTCACTTCCATCCCAGGACTGAGATCTGGTCTTGTGCATCAGCTTTCACGTGGCTCCTTGGCAAATGGCTCCTGACAATCCAAAATCTCTACTTCTCCAACTTCCCCTGTAAAGTCTCAAATCTCTGGTATGTTTGTCAAACATGACTTAACATTCAGTAACCCAGGTTACAGAGACAAAAACCAGGTTCCAGATGGACAGGGTGGTGAAGAGGCTTTTGGAACACCAACCTTCAGTCAGGGCACCGAAAATAGAAGCTGGGATGAAATGGTGCAGTTGTACAACATGTTGGTTTAGCCGCATTCCATAAATAGTGTTTAGCTTTTGTAACTGTGCTATATGACTGGCACCACTGAGCTGGAAAGAGTGCAGAGGTGATTTACGGGGATGTTACTGGATCTCGAAAGACTGATTTGTGGAAAGTATTTTGGACAATTTTCCCGGGAATGTTGGAGAATGAGTGGCGATATTGCAGAGGTGCAAAAAATTATAAGGGGCCTGGGTTGGGTCAAATATAACAAACTTTTTGTCAGGGTAGGGGAATCAGGATCAGGAGGGCATTGGTTTGAGATGAGATTGAATAGGAACCTGAAGGGCAACTTTTCCACACACACAGGCTGATCAGTAAATGGAATGAGCTGTCAAGGGGAGTGTTTGAGTCAGAAATTAAAAAAAGTACTTGGACAGGTAGATGGAAAGGAAAAGTTTTCAAGGATATGGGCTAAATGCAAGGAAATGGGACAAGGTGGAGGATAGCCTTGTTCATAATGTGGTGGTGAGGGGGTTACTGACCACAAGCTCAGATGGGAACTTTGGTCAGTGTGGACCATTTGGGCTGAGGGGTTCCTGTAAGAATCTAACTGTAAGCCCTGTTGACTTAGTTCAGTGCATTGGACTTTTCCAAATGACTTGTTATTTCTTCACAGATTATAGACTCCAGTAGCTGAAGTGAAGGTAACTGGACGACAGTCACTTGCTTTTTATCTTCCACCCTTATTCAACAATGGTTTTCAACTCCACTGGGACCTTCTGTAACACAGTGAGTTTTGACAGACTTCAGTGTCTCTACTTTCTCTCCAGGCTTCAGTGCCGGTCGTTGGGACCTGGTAATGTTTGCTTTTTGTCCTGTTAGCTTCTCCCTCGTGATGGCGGTTATTACACATTATTGCACAATGTTGAAATGTCACCATCAGATATCTGTGTCCCCACTGTGAACACTAATTCCCTGTCGGTCCTATGTTCAATGCAAGCTGGTAATCATGCGACCACCCTGGTGCCTGACTCCATCGGGCTCTGCTGTTGCTCTGAATTCATCAGCTGCATGGAGAGCAGGAGCCACTGCATGGGCAACAGCTTGCTTTACGTATCGTACTACCCTGGCTTGCATATTGACTTTCACAGTGAGGGTACAATATCCATGGGCGACCCTGTCCAGCAGTGCGCCATTACCAACAGGTCTGTCTGTAGCCTTCTCTCTTCCCACGATGAGGCCAAATACAGGGTAGCCAAACGACACCTCATATTCTGACTGTGCAGCCTCCAATCCTGATGACATGAACATTGATTTCTCCAATTCCGGATATCACTGCACTCTGTTTCCCCCATTCTGTTGCCACTTAACCCCTTCACTTCTCCTCACACAGCCTCATGACCTGCCCATCATCTCTGTCAGGTTCTTCAGCTCCTTCATGTCATCACGTGGTCCAACATTCTGACCTATTAGATTACTTTCTCTTCCTCTCTGTCTTTTCTGTCTGTCACCCAGCTCCTCACATCATCATCCCTCCACAAACCACACACCCCACTCACTTGTCCTCCTCCCCTCCCCCACCACCTTATTCTGGCTTTTGTCCCTTTCTGTCTAATCCCGATGAAGCTTCTCAGCCCGAAATGTCGACTGTTTGCTGAGTTCCTCCAGCATTTTATGTGTGTTTGCTTCAGTCTGTGTATTGATTAAACTAATCCAACAGGTACAGTGGAAGAGGAATTAGTGGAGTTGTCAGAGACAGTTTCTTACAGCAGTATCTTACCCAGGAACAGGACATTTCAGATGTAATCTGTGTAATGAGGTGGGATTACAGAGAGTCCTGGTGGTGAAGGGTCTGTGAAGATGTGATCACAATGAGGGAGAACTCCAGAGCCAGATTGAGGGTCCAGGTTTGAGGTCAGGGTTTTCCTTCCACTAGATGAGCTGCCAAGCATGGTTGACGAGCCCATCTGCCCATAGCAGTTGGTTATATGATGCTCGTAAACCGATTTGCACCTTCCCCCAACACTAGAAACAGTTCCGCCGGGCTTAGTAGCTAAGCCAAATGTTAAAGTCAGGAGCTGGATTTAGCTGACGGAGGCAATTTGAGGCGCACACCATTGGGAGCATTTAATGGGAAGTGGGAGCTTGCCCCATAACCACCCCATCACAGGTTAAGACAGCTGCAAGACACCGATATGCTGGTATGTGAATGGGAAACTCAGTTGGAATGGGTTGCCACCGGCAGATCGTGGTTGTTGCAGCACTCAGAGCAAAGTTACTCGATGCAGCAGTACTCCAATCTGCTTCTGATTATATCTCTCCTGACAATCACAGCTCCATTCTCATCTCTCTTGGATATTTCGCTTTTTGTGTTTTATCCCATCGGGAGGAGCTCCTGGGGATCTTGAGACCATTCCTCCCCGTGTCTTCTTTCCCTCCCCTTTCTCATCACTGTCCCTACATGTAAAGTGCATCTGAAAAGTATTCATGCCCCTTGGAAGTTTATATGTTTTATTGTTTTACAATATTGAGTCATAGCAGATTAAATTTGGCTTTTTCTTACTGATCAACAGAATAAGTCTCTTGTGTCAAAGTGAAAACAGATCTCTACAAAGTGCTCTAAATTAATTACAGATATAAAACACAAAATAATTGTCTGTATATGTATTCACCCCCATTAATGTAACACACCAAATCATCTCTGGTGCAGCCAGTTGGTTTTAGGAGTTACATTATCCGTTAAATGGAGATCACCATGTGCAGTCAAGGTGTTTCAATTGATTGTCATAAAATTACACGACTGTTGGTAGTCAGTATCCCCGCAAAAACTAGACCATGAAGACAAAAGAACACTCCTAGTAGCTCTGCATAAAAGCTTATTCAAAAGTGCGTCAGGAGATTGATACAAGAATATTTTCAAGTCACTCAATACCCTTGGAGTCCAGTTCAGTCATAGAAACAAAAAATCCTACAGCACAGTACAGGCATTTCAGCCCACAATGTTCTGCCAAACCTGCCCCTACCTCAGAAATTACCAGGCTTAACTATAGCCCTCTATTTTGCTAAGCTCCATGTACCTATCTAAAAGCCTCTTAAAAAAACCCTATCGTATCTGCCTCCACCACAATTGCCGGCAGCCCATTCCACGCACTCACCACTCTCTGAGTAAAAAAACTTACCCCTGGCATTTCCTCTGTACCTACTCCCCAGCACCTTAAACCTGTGTCCTCTTGGGGCAGCCATTTCAGCCCTGGGAAAAAGTCTCTGACTATCCACATGATCAATGCCTCTCATCATCTTGTACACCTCTATCAGGTCAGCTCTCATCCTCCTTCGCTCCAAGGAGAAAAGACCATGTTGACTCAACCTATTCTCATAAAGCAAGCTCCCCATTCCAGGCAACATCCTTGTAAATCTCCTCTGCACACTTTCAATGGCTTCAACATTTTTCCTGTAGAGAGGCAACCAGAACTGAGCACAGTACTCCAAGTGGGGTCTGACCATGTTCCGGTATAGCTGCAACGTTACCTCTCAGCTCCTAAATTCATTCCCATGATTGATGAAGGCCAATACACCATACGCCTTCTTAACCGCGGAGTCAACCTGGGCATCTGCTTTGAGCATCCTATGGACTCAGACCCCAAGGTCCCTCTAATCCTTCACTCTGCCAGAAGTTGACCTACCTGGACATGGTCCATTCCCTGTACGTTTGTATGCCTGTCTTAATACAAAACTCCCTTACTCTTATACTCCACACCCTGACCAGTGGGGACCAGCATTCCGTATACCTTAACCCGTTGTTTTGCCACGTTCTGAGAACTATGTGCCTGGATCCCAAGATCCACAAGATCACTCGTTTCATCAATGCTGTGAAGAGGTCAATCATTAACATTATACTTCCCCCTTCCATTTGATCTCCCAAAGTGCAATAACACATTCCCTCCCAGATTAAGTACCTTCTGCAATTACTCTGCATATGTTTGTGATCTAAGTCCCACTGTGTGCACTGATCAATAGTTACACTGTCCACAATTCCACCAATCTTGCTGTCACACTAAACTTGTAAACCACCCATCAACATTTTCATCCAAACATTGATATATATCAGAAACAACATAATTCCCAGCATCAGTCCTCGTGGATCACCTCTGCACACGGACTTCCAGCCCTACATAGACTTCTATGAGGAATCCACTTCTGAATTGAAATTGCAATCTATATTGAATCCCACTAAGGTCTATATAGACCATGGTCACAGTCTTGCCTTCATCAAGCACCAAGGTGTTGGGACTGATTCTTTTTACGTTATCTGTCAATGATTTCTTTACCCATTCTCTTCATCTGCCTGTCCTTCCCTATTTCCGCAAAAATACCTGCGCCTCCACCTGTCTCTTACAACCGTATAACAATTACAGCCCGGAAACAGGCCACCTCGGCCCTTTTAGTCCATGCCGAACGGTTACTCTCACCTGGTCCCACCGACCTGCACTCAGCCCATAACCCTCCATTCCCTTCCTGTCTATATGCCTATCCAAATTGACGATGGATTTGATGGATTTGTTGCAAAACTTGCAGATGATATGAAGAGACAAGTGGAGGTGCAGGTATTTCTGAGGAAATAGAGAAGGACAGATGGATGGAGAGAATGGGCAAAGAAGTGGCAGATGGAATACAGAACTGGGAAGTGTATGATCATGCACTTCAGTTAAAGAGATATTAGGGTTGACTATTTTCTAAATGGAGAGAAGATACAAAAATGAGTTGCAGAGGGATTTTGGAGTCATTGTGCTGGTTCTCTAAAGGTTAATTTGCAGGTTGAGTCTGTGGTGAGGAAGGCAAATATGATGTTAGCATTCATTTCAAGAGGATTAGAATATAAAAGCAAGGATGTAATGTTGAGACTTTATGAAGTACTGGTGAGGTCTCAGTTGGAGTATTGGGAGCAGTTTTGGGCCCTTTATCTTAGGAAGGATGAGCTGAAACTGGATGGGTTTCAAAAAAGATTCTCACAAATGATTCCAGGATTAAACACCTTGTCATATGAAGAGTGATTGATGGCTCTGGGCCTTTATTCCCTGGAAGTTAGAGCAATGAGGGATGACTAATTGAAACATATCAAATGGTGAAAGGCCTTGATAAAGTTGATAAGGAGAGGATGGGAGTGTCTAGGACCAGAGAACACAGCCTCAGAAGAGAGGGGCTCCCTTTCAGATTGGAGATGAGGAGGAATTTCTTTAGAGATGTTGAATCTGTGGAATACATTGCCACAGGCGGCATCTGTGGAGGCCAGGACTTTAGGTATTTAAGGCAGAGCTTGATGGATTCTTGAGTGGTCAGTACAGGAAGGGATACAGGGATAAGGCAGAAGATTGAGGCTGAGAGGAAAAATGTATCAGCCAATATGAAATGACAGAGCAGACTCGATACGCCAAATGGCTTAATTCTACTCCTGTATCTAATAATCTGTATCACCACCACCGAAACCTCGATCAATTTTGTCAAGCGTGATCTGCCCACACAAAACCATGCTGATTGTCACTAAGCAAGCCATGCCTTTTCAAATGTGGATAAATCCTGTACCTCAATTTCAAACTCGGATCTGCTGGTCTTTAAACAGCTCCCGCACGTCAGATGTGGCCTTGTCTGACGGTGGCTGCTCCCAATCAATGCCCCTTGGCTTCTGTCTTACTCCCTACTAACCTGCACTCCTGCAATTCAGTACCTTCATACAAGATCTGATTTTATTCTTCCTCATCACTAAGAAAGAAAATAAGATCCCAGAATATTCACTGCCTCTTAGCTGTCAGCTGGCCTAGCTCGTTTCCCAAAACTAATTCCTCCTGTCTGTTGTCTCCTCTGGTTGTCTGCTCTGTACATAACGTTTCAAACACTCTTCAGATTCAGTGAAGAAATCTTGTGCATCTTAGTATTGAGCAAGATCCAATCAATTCTAGGGAAGATAAAAGTCCCTGCACTGGTAATTGGGGTCCAATATGATAATCCTATCAGTGTAACTGCAGATTGCCTCTGCGAATGAGCCTTCCAGTTCGTTGGGACATTCCCGGTGGGGTAACCTCTGCTCCTGCTAAATCCACCCTACCCCAACTCACGTGTAAGACGATGAAAGCCAGGAATGTTGAGCTGCCAGCCTTATCCCTCCGACAACATAATGTTGAAATAAACTCATTTCAGCCCATCAGTTCCAGCATGTTTATTAGCTCTCGTTCTTTCCAGACGGTCTTGTCATACGTATGTTCTCCCACTTACTACTCGAATTCAAACTCTGTCAAGTGACACCATTAAACCTCCTGGTGAGGAATTTGGTTCTCCTCCGGTTCAGATGCAAATGGCCTTGTTTGTCCCGGTCTCCCACCTGCCTGGAAGGGAGCCCATTGATCCATGAATCTGAAGCCCTCGCTCCTGCATCAGAACATCATCAACATATTAAAGTTATGGAATTCTCACTACACCACCACATAGTTTGTGGCATAATTCCGAGATTGCAATGCTGGAAGTCCAGCTTTTTTCTGAGTTCCCGAAAATCATTTAGTAGGACCTCATTCCTGCTCGTTTAACCCCTTCCTGTAGCAGGAAGAAAGCACCCCTCTCGATGTACTCGTTCCATCTTCCCTTTGAGAGGCCTTGTAGCTGAAGCCTCAACCATTGTGGTGAACTATGAGCCTGTCTGGACACGCCCCCTTCTGACTGCTCCTGTGGCTCCTCCCACAGGCCCTTGTATAAAGGGGTTCGAGGTCTGATCCTCTGCCGCATTCTCCAGGATGTAGTATGATGGTCACTCGCTGCTGGTTCATTCTTCAGTCAATAAAAGCCGATATCTCGCCTTTCTTCTCAGGGTGAGTTATTGATGGTTGCATCAATTTTATTGACTGAAAGTTTTAAAACATGGAAACCATTTTACGTCCGGAAAGGTTGGATTTGGACACTCAAGACTCTGAAGCAGCTCTTGCTTTTGATCACTGGCTGGCATGCATCCAATCATACTTGGAGGAGGTTCGTACAACTGAACCCGCCGTTATGCACAGAATTCTCCTCTCGAGGGTCACCCCAAAAGTTTATTCCATTAGCCGGGACCTGCCGACCTACGAAGGGGCACTGGACGCCCTCAACAGTCAGTACGTGCGGCATGTGAACACCGTTTACCCAAGACATCGTTTAGCTACCCGGCGACAGCGGCCTGGAGAATCGAGCGCGGAGTTTCTCCGAGCACTACAGACACTCGTCCGAGCTTGTGACTGTAAGACGCTCGCGGCAGAACAACATGCGGAGCTGCTAGTGCGAGACGCCTTTGAGACGGGACTGAGGTCAGTGTACGTGCGCCAGCGACTGCTGGAACACTCCGATCTTACCTTACGCTCGGCGATCGAGACGGCCAACGCTCTGGAAGCTGCGCTGCACTACGCCGACGCTGTCCAGTCGCGCGATTCGCCGCCGGTTCCGTGGACGCCTCCGACCCCGCCACCACCGGCTCCCGCGAGCGAAATCGACGCTGCCAGTGCGATTCCACCAGCTCCCCGAGCCCGTCAGAAGCCTGTGCTTTGTTATTTCTGCGGCCTCAAAACGCAACCCCGAAAACGCTGTCCAGCGCAAGAAGCGACCTGCTCCAGCTGTGGAAAGCGGGGCCATTTCGCCGAGGTCTGTAAGTCTAAACTGCGAGCGGAGTGCAGCGCTGCTGGTGAGACGTGGGGGCCGCCATCTTGCATGCCCGGATGTGGGCGGCCATCTTTGTCGGCGTCAGCATGCCCCGCCCCCGACCCTCGGGTGCTTACCGGGTACCCTGGATGTGGGCGGCCATCTTTGTCGGCGTTAGCATGCCCCGCACCCGACCCGCCGATGCTTAACGGGTACCCCGACGGCTCGACTCTGGCCACTGTGACCCTCGACCAAAGCGCCCCACACCAGCTTGCAAGTTCAATGATGGACATCCGAGTGGAGGGGCACAGGACTACATGCCTGTTTGACACGGGCAGCACTAAGAGTTTTATTCACCCGGACACAGTGCAACGCTGCGGACTCGCAACACGGCCAGTAAGTCAGAAGATCCATTTGGCTACTGGGTCGCATTCCACAGACATCCGGGCGGGTTGTGTAGCGACATTGGTGGTGCAGGGCACAGCATATCGGAACTTTGCGCTGCTGGTCATGCCTAATCTGTGCGCACCTGTGCTGTTGGGGCTGGACTTCCAGAGCCATCTCGAAAGTGTGACTGTGTTATATGACGGGCCCCTCCCACCACTCACTGTCCGGAATCCTCAGTTCTGTGGAACTTCATCACTGCTGACTACACACACAGCGGCACACACATCCCATCCAGCACAACAGCTGCCCTACCGACACCACTTGCAGTCTCTCAACTCTCAAAGTCCCTCCCCCGCCGCGGTTCGCCAACTTGAACCCGACTGTAAACGTGTGGCGACTAAAAGCAGGCGGTACAGTGCGCGGGACAGGGCCTTCATTCAGTCAGAGGTGCAGCGGCTGCTCAGGGAGAGGATCACTGAGCCAGGCACAAGCCCTTGGAGGGCCCAGGTGGTTGGATGGCGGCCCCAACCCCCCTCACGAACTCCTATTCTCTTTTCCCAGGAAGTCTGTCACTGGGACCACTCTACCAGTTTGGCTGATGTCCCCGGGGCCAGTGCTGCTCCGGAAACATGTGAGCAGCAATAAATACTCCCCGCTGGTCGAGAGGGTTCACCTTCTGCATGCGAACCCCCAGTATGCCTACGTGGTTCTACCTGATGGGCGGGAGGACACGGTCTCCGTCCGCGACCTGGCGCCCACAGGTGCAGCAGACCACTACCCTGAACACTCTCGGGTAACTATGAACCCTGTACCCGAGGTGACACCGCGCTCACCAGGCCCTACATAGACTCCTCATGACACCTATATACCAGGTGCCTCGCACATGCATGAGCTGGAACCAGCACAACCTCCGTCTCCTGTGCAATCACCAATATCGCCGGCGTCGGTGCAATCACAGCCGGAGCTACGGAGATCGCAGCGACAGATTCGACCACCTGATAGACTTGACCTGTAAGAAACTTCGCCACATGGGGACACGTTTAAACAAAGTGAATGTGGTGAACTATGTGCCTGTCTGGACACGCTCCTCCCACAGGCCCCTGTATAAAGGCGATCGAGGTCTGATCCTCTCCCTCATTCTCCAGGATGTAGTATGATGGTCACTCGCTGCTGGTTCCTTCTTCAGTCAATTAAAGCCGATATCTCGCCTTACGTCTCAGAGTGAGTTATTGATGGTGCATCAACCATCTCACACCAGCTCCTCAGCCACCACTTTACCTGGGGTTTAGAAGCCGCCAGATGCGTGGTCTATATATCCTAATATCAGTCTTATCCTGTTCCTCTATGTGACCGGACTTTCATTTCCCTCGCGACCCAGAGGAACAATTGTTCTGATGAATTAACGCTCTTATCACTGGAAGTGACTGCACCCTCGCCCACCAGCTGCTGTGTGTGAGGGCGCTCGCAATGGTCACGGGGCCGGGGAGCGACAGACCGAGTTTCTCGGTATTTGCGGAGTGGAAAAGCACTTCCTATAATTTAAAGCATGAGAATCAGCAATTTTCCAGAAAATCTTCAGTGTGTACGTGTTGTGTGAGGGAGTTTTTTTTCCGCTCGAGTGCTGTGCTGCGGATAGGAAATTGCCGGGCCTAGTAAAGTGAAGGCGGAGACCAACACAAAGACTCTTCTAAGAGCCACCCAACACCTCACAGAGGGAGCCGTGTCCACAACCTTTTAATTATTTTTATCGATATATTTGGCTTAGTTACTTTTGAAGCAGATTAATCCATGATACAATTAATGGTAAATAACATGAAAAAGTAATCAAGCACCGTTGCTGGGTGCTGTGAAATTGGCGGGCGATTTGAAATTAATCCTGCGCCAATCACACTGTATTCTGATTGCGAAGTCCGACAGCCAGTAAATTCCTAGGAATCTTTCACTATGCACGTGGTATGTGAGGGAGTTTTCTTTCCCCTCTCTGGAGCTCTGTGTTTCGGATAAACCATTGGAAATTGCCGGGCCTAGTAAAGTGAAGGCGGAGCTGGACGATGAGAGGCCGCTCTCGGCTCTGTCCGTCACTCTGACTCTGTCCCCTCACCTCCCCGCTCTGTCTCTCTGTGTGTTTCTTGGGCAGGAGTGGTGGCAGAGGATTGGAGGATGGGTTATGTTATCCAGTAACTTGGGAAAGGATCGAAGGAAAACCAAACATTGTTCAGATTCTGGAGGGTCTCGGCCTGAAACGTCGGTCACAGATGCTGCCTGGCCTGCTGAGTTCCCCCAGCACTGTGCGTGTATCGCTGCAAGGAAAAGCCTGGGAGCTGAGTCAGGTCTGCTGCTGCAGTTCATTCATTAAAGACTCGGCTGACAATGTCAATGCCCGGCTCAGCAAATATGCAGATCCCTTTAAAGAGTGAAAAAATGTAACTAGCAATACAACAGGACGGTGATCAATGAGCTCAGTGATTTGAGGAATGTGAGATAGAAACATGGAAAATAGGTGCAGGAGTAGTCCATTCTGCCCTTCGAGCCTGCAAACAAGAACAAGAGATGTTCCATTGTCATTCACGAACCAGGGCAGAACTGCCGTGGGGAATGGTCGGTCCCTGGGAGTGCTGTAAAACAGAGATATCGGGGTGCAGATATCGAATTCCTTCAAAGCGTAAACACAGGTAGGCAGGACGGTGAAGAAGGTGTTTGCCACACCAGCATTCATCGGGAGAGTATTGGTCACTCGGCCGTGACGTCACATTACAGCTCTACCAACCTTGGGGAAACGACTCTTGGAGCATGACGTACATTTATAGTTGCCCTGTGATTAGAGGGTGACATTAAACTGGAGAGTGTGCAAAAGGGATTTAACAGGAGGCTGGATAGGCTGGAAATTCCTCATCAGAGTGTATGTGACATTAGAGAGGTTGATAAAATAATGGCAGACATTGATATGTTCAGTAGTGAATCTGTTATCTCCAGGGTCATGGAGTTGGACGCTAGAGATTCCAGGTATAAAGTGAGAGAGGGAAGATTTAAATGGGACCATGAGGAGCAGGTTTTGTACACAGAAGGCGCTATTTACATGGAACAAACTACCTACAGTGATGGCATAGGTCGGCACCATTGCAATATCTCTTGCACTGTGGAGAGGGAAGTTTCACAGGGACATGGGCCAAATGTAGGTAACTGAGAATGGTTTTGTTTGTCCACTTTGGCAGCATGGATATGTTGGGCTGAAGGGACTGTTTCTGTGCTGCACAACTCAGCGACAACGTCTGTTGCTCTGGCAGAGCGGGACGGACAGTGTCAGTAGTGAGAAGGTTTGGGGGAAGTAGAGAGGAGAGTGAATGGTTGAGGATGAGGCGGATGGAATAGAATGTGGGGAAAAGTGAGATCACCTATTCCCAGGATCAAACTGTAAGAATCATTTCCACATGGGGATGTTCAAAGGGACCTGGGTGTCATTGTAAACAAATCACTTGAGTTAACATGCAGATACAACAAGTAATGAGAGGGGCAAACAGTATTTTGTCCTGTGATCCAGGAGGAGTGGAGAAGAGGGGTACAGATATCTCAGTGGGTTCTGTAGGGTCCTGGTGAGAGCACACCTTGAATGCAGGGTCCGTGTTTGGTCACACTTCCTCAGGAAGGATATCCCTGCAATAGAGGGAGTGGAGTGACTGTTCCCCGCACCGACTGGGCTGGTTCCAGGGATGGAGGGTTGGTTATGTGAGAGGACAGTGAGTGGACTGGGTCTGTATTCCTTGCAGTTAATGAGAAAACGAGGAAATCTGTTAGATTCTTTCAGGATGTGACAGACAGTAGGCAAAGAGGATCTTTCCCCTGAATGAGAGTTCCATAATTGAGGAAAACACCCTCAGAATGAGGTGTAAATCGCAAACACGAGAGAATCTGCTGATGCTGGAAATCCAAAGCAACACAAGATGCTTGTGGAACTCATCAGTACAGGCAGCCTGTATGACAAAGAGTAAACAGTTGACACTTCGGGCCAAGACCCTTCCATCAGATCTCAGGGTGAAGGTTCTCAGCCCAAAGCATCATTACTCATTCACATCAGAATGAGGTGACATGCATTCAGGATGGAAATGGAATGATATCTCTTTAATCAGAAAATGAAGAACTTTTGTATTTGCTGTATAAGTTATCTGGAGCCTCAGGTGCTGGGTTGTGTCAAAGCTGAGATCACCAGTCTCTGGGAGAGTTTTCGTCACTCAGTCCATAAGACCACAAGATATAGGAGCAGAATTCAGCCATTTAGGCCATCGAGCCCGCTCTGCCATTTCATCATCACTGATCAATTTATCCTCTTACCTCTTATCTGCCCTTGTATCCCTTTATGCCCTGACCACTAAAGAATCTATGAATCTCTGCCTATACCCAGTGATTTGGCCTCTCCTGCTGCCTGTGGCAAAAATTCCACCGATTCACCACTCTCTGGCTGAAGGAATTCCTCCTCCTCTCCATTCTGAAAGGATATTCTATTTTGAAGCTGTGTGGTCTGGCTTTAGACACTCCCACCACAGGAAAAATCCTCTCCACATCTACTCAATCAAGCCCTTCCACTATTTGATAGGTTTCAATTTGGTAACCCTTCTTTCTTCAATGTCACGGGGAGAGAGGCCCAGAGCTATGAAACGCTTTTCATATGACAAGCCATTTAATCCTGGTAAAATTCTCCATTTGTGACGTCATGTCAGCAGAAAAAGTTCTGGATTTCAGAGATTTTTGTATTTTGGAATTATGGACAAATCTGCAAACCTCAATCATTAACCCATGCTATCCCAGGCACACAGATGCAAAATAAAGACAGATGTAAATTTAAAGCAGGAAAGTGGAACCTTACGAGGAGGTAAAGCCTGATATCAAGGCCTCAGAACATTGTACTCTCCAATTGGTCAAAATACAGCCAAGTAACAAGTTCGAAAATACCCACAACATGCAGAATTACAGTGCTTCACATTATCTTGGTCCATGGGATAAACACAAGCTGGGTCTGATCAACCCTGGCTCGGTCACCTGGGCAAGAGAGTCTCATGATTAACGACCCGAAACCCCCAATGACTCCAGGTTGCAGTACTGATGATGTGTCCCTTTGCACACCCGGTTCTTTAAGCCAAATGGGAGTCAGGCCACGTTAATGAAAGGCATCGGCTAGATTAAATTGGCTCCACTACACTACCCTATCCACCATAGTCCCACATATCTCACCATACTAAACTCCACAGCTTTATCTCTTCCAGCCTCACATATACATCCACAAGCCCTACCCTCAAACCCAATCCTAAGAAGTGGCACCCACCCTTTCTAACCCTGGCCACACACCCACAAACTCGAAGACTAGTGTAAGGAGGAGTAAGATCCAACAAAGGCAAGTGTTGGACCTGGTGGATGAAGGCATGTGCCGGATCAATGTGGCAGCGTAGCGTGACACTGAATCGAGAGTGACGAGATGAAGAAACACAAAAGGGGTGATTCTCCGACTGCCCGCATAATCTCTTTGTTATTTTGATTTTGTTCTGATAGTCCTCTGTCTATTTGAATATGTTGGTATAATTTATATTTAATTCCAGTGTTTCTTGTCAATGTTGTGTCAGATGAAATGTGTCTGTGATGCTGCTACAAATCCGTTGTTCCTTTCACCTGTGTGCATAAATAAACTCGATTTGAACTTTACTTTGAAATGTCCAAATCTCTCCTTCGCTCTCCTGCTGCCCTGTGTCATGAACTGAACGTCTTCGTGTTTAATTTTACAATATTTCATCTAATTTTATTTTCGTACTGCTTTTAAATTTGCGTTTCCCTTTTCAATTGCAGCCCGCACCCCCGCCTGTCTCTGCCCTCTGTCCTTCCTCCTGTATTAAACGCAGCGCGAACCGTCACACATTGGTGCCGCTTCCCATCCCCCAGCGTTCCGCTTGGTGATTCCTTTCTCCAAGCAGCCAATCGGAATGCTCAGCGTCGCCATTCTAATTAACATACCATTTTGTGCGCTGCCCATTTAGTCCGGGCTCCGAACAGTTTCTGATTATTATTGTGTTTGAAACCGACGGGGAAGTGCCTGATCCACCGAAACCCGCTCCCAAGAAGGGCGCCAAGAAAGCTCCGTCCAAACCGGCGAGCAAGTCTGGCAAGAAGCGCAAGAGGTCGAGGAAGGAGAGTTACAAAGTGATGAAGCAGGTTCACCCCGACACCGGCATCTCCTCCAAGGCCATGAGCATCATGAATTCATTCGTGAACGATATCTTCGAGCGCATCGCGGGTGGGGCTTACCGCCTGGCCGACTACAACAAGCGGTCCACCATCAGCTCCCGGGAGATCCAGCCGTGCGCCTGCTGCTGCCCGGGGAGCTGGCTAAACACGCCGTGTCCGAAGGGACAATGGCGGTGACCAAGTACACCAGCTCCAACTGAAGACAAGTTTACTGACAAAACAAACGGGAAAATCAAAGGATCTTTTAAGAGCCACTCACGGTTTCATTAAAAGAATATTGCGACATGGACTTGAGGTAAGTTTGAAAATTGCTTTATGATGCGCTCATTCAGAATCTTATCTCCGTTACTCAGAAATTGCTGTCCACTATTCAGCAGAATCCCGATTTCTCTGTTGCATTCCTGCGTTCTGCACAGGCACGGAATCGTGACGCACCCCTTCCCTGTCATTTCCTCTCGGTCATCAGGTTTCTCTGAAGAAGACACTAATTGTTGCTTCTGTTTTAATTACCGTGGAGAATGCGGTTCTTTGAGTTTTGTCCCATTTTGGTTACTTCTCTTAACCCCATTCCAACACGAGAGCTGAACACTCACGGTTTGTTCACACTGTATTTGTTAAAGCTCCACTTTCTGAAGGGCCATCCGCTGGTAAACTGACGTGAGTTTACACAATGACCGTCCGCTAACATTTATCAATTGAAAGAAATCAGTGAACTAAATCTTCAGACACCGTGGCAATATTAACTACACTTAGTTTAAATCTGTTTCACCAATCATAAACGTCCCGCTACATTTCTCCAGACTGTATATGAAGGGAGAATACGCATATTTCCGGAAGCCAGAATTTTTCAAGGTCAAGACTCCAAGTTTATTTCAGAATTATCAAATCTATCTGACGTTGTATGTATTCAGGAAACCTAGTTTCCCACATTTAAATTCTTCCTTCCAGGATTATATTGTAATTACGCGTGATAGATTATTTGGTAGAGAAGGTGCTATTGCACATTTTATACAGAAAGGGAGAAGGCATACAGTTGTGGATGTGAATGAAATGTATGAGACACTTGTAGAAGTATTTGATTCAACAGGGAGCGACATTAAAGAGGTATATTATTATAACCATGGTGGAAAGCTTTCGATTGATGTCTTGGAGAGTATATGTAGCTCCAGCTCACTAAGGGTTGTATGGTTGGGGATTTTAATGCATAGACTTCACTGTGGGCTTGTTCTCAGAATGATGGTGCTGGTTTGATTGCAGAAGAGTTTTAGATATTTCACTGTGTCTAACTGGTGGGAGAGTTATGAGATTTAATGTTCATAATAGTTCTGAAATTGCTGTAAATTTAACTTTGGTTTCAAACATTCATGCTGCAGTGAGTGAGTGGTATGTCATGGGAGATGAAACATTGGGGAGTGATCATTTTCCTCTATTTATAAGCCTGGGTTTAGACCAAGATGCCACTTTGAGGAGGTGGAATTTCGGTAAAGCAAATTGGAGAAGTTTTAATGTTTTATGTGATGAATGGAACATCTGTGTGGATGGAATGGAGAGCATGATGTCGATTTCTGCAAAGAAAGGTTGTCACGTTATTCCTCAAATTTGCTGGAAGAGACTCATATTAAAAAGTGCATTAATAGGAGAAAAGCTGTACCATGGTGGACGGAGGAGTGTGCCGAGGCAATTATTGAGAAAAATGTGGCATTTTGGAAAGTTAAGAAGTATCACTGTCCGCGTGATCTTATTAAGTGTAACAGGTCACAGGCCGTGGTGAGGAAAGTAATGAAGGTTGTGAAAAATATTTACTAGAGGTCATATTGTGCTAGAATTCGAAGGACTATTAAACTTGGAGGAGTTAGGGGAATGATTAAGAAAATGGGTGTGAGGGATTCATAGGGTTCCCAGTATTGATTAAAGAAGGTGATACAATTGTGACTGAAACTGAGAGGGTTTAGTTACTGGCTTGGTCATTTGCTGTAACTCATAATCAAAATAATGAAGAGACTAAACAATGTAGGGATAAGCTGTTAAGTGAATACCCAGACGTGTTGGAAACCTGCTGTAGCAATGACAGTGATGTAGAGTTTTATTTGTGTGAATTTAGGAAAATGATTATTAATACAGGGCTGACGGCTCCAGGAAAGGATGATATAAGTTATTGCATGTTTAAACGTATGGCCCGAGCTCTTTGGAGATAATATTACATTTTTGAATCCTATTTGGCATTCAGGCCATCTTCCTTCCTCATGGAAAATTGCAATTGTAGTGTCTATTCAGGATCCTGGTAAACCGCTGTTGGATCCTCCTAGTTATAGACCAATATTACTGATTTCCCATTTGTGTAAACATATGGGATATATGGTATTAGAGTGGTTGAATTATATTTTGGAAAAGGGAGGGGACATGTTGTTGTTAATATACTGGATTAGTTTGAGGGGACAACTGCTGGTTCAACAGCACATGTCCCAAAAGCAGTCAATGTTTTTTTTTTTTTTTTTAATGTTTTTTACGCAGAAATCTCAGCATCTACTTCAACACAGCAAGCTTCCAGAAACAATATAGTCAGTGGAAATGTCAATCCATCGCCTCCTATATTGTCGCGATGAGGCCACACTCAGGTAGGAGGAACAACACCTTGTATTCTTGCTGGTCAGCCTCCAATCTGATGGCATGAACATCGATTTCTTGATCTTCCGGTCATGCCTCCCCTCCCTCATCAATCCCCATCCACTTTTCCCTCTTGTCGCCTGCCCATCACCTCCCTCGGGTGTTTCTCCCAACCCCACTTTTCTTTCTTCCACGGACTTCTGTTCTCTCCTATCAGACTTGCCCTTCCCCAGCCCTGTAGGTCTTTTACCAATGAACTTCCCAGCTCCTTACTTCATCTCTCCCTCTCCCAGTTCCAGTTATCACTTTGTGTTTCTCTCCCCCTCCCCCACCTTTAAATTTACTCCTCATTGTTTGTTCCCCAGTCCTACTGAAGAATCTTGGCCCAAAATGTAAACTGTACTTTATCCACAGATGCTGCCTGGCCTGCAGAGTTTCTCTAGCATTTTGTGTGTTCTTGGATTTCAATAACTGCAGATTTTCTCCTCTTTATTACTCAATGTCAACAGGCATTCTGTATGACAACTGTCAAAGTCCCACTGCAGATATGAAACTCGAGGTTCGGCAGATGCTGAGAATAAACTGCAAAGTAACACACAAAGTACTGCAGGAGCTCAGCAAGTCGGGCAGCATCTCAGCAGAGAAATAAACAGTCTAGGTAGGATGAAGTGTTTGGGCCCATAATATTCACGGTTTATTCCTCTGCATAGATGCTGCTGGGGCTACTGAGACCCGCCAGCATTTTGCAAGCATAAACCTCTTTTTTTTCAGTCAATCAGTTTCCAGATGTTGCTGAACTTTCATTTGTAGCCTCATCCTCCTGCTCTGGTTCCCTCTTTCTACTCCCCATCAACTCGAGCCTCCATCACATCTAGAGCCTCCTTTTTGCTGACCCCACTTGTTTCTGCTCCATCGAATATTTACCCACCATTCTGCTCATACCTCAGAGGAGAGTATTGTATTGCAACAGTCTGGCTGTGTGAGGCACGGCCCTTCAAAATCAGTGAAAATCCCCCAAAAAGGTGAACAGAAAAGGGGAGAGCCTATATTACCAGCAATATCGAGGAGCAGATAGGGAAAGAGATTCCGGAAAGGTGTAAGAATAACAGAGTTGTCATGATGGGAAATTTTAATTTGCCAAATATAGATTAGCATCTCTCTAGAGCAAGGGTTTTTATGAGGTGGAGTTTGTTAGGTGTGTTCTGGAAGGCTTCATGACACAATACGTAGTTAAGCCTACAAAAGGAGAGGCTGCACTTGATTTGGTATTGGGAAATGAACTTGGTCAGGTGTCAGATCTCTCAGTGGGAGAGCATTTTGGAGATAGTGAATATAATCCTATCTCCTTTACAATATCATTGGAGAGATATTCGGAGCAGACAAGTTAGAAAAGAATTTAATTGGAATAAGGGGAATTATGAGGCTATCAGGCAGGAATTTGGAAACAAATGCTCTCAAGGAAAAGTACGGTAGTGTGGCAAATGTTCAGGGAATACTTGAGTGAAGTTCTGCAACAGTTACGTTCCCATGAGACACGGAAGTGATGGTAGTGTGCAGAAACTCTGGTGTACAAAGGCTGGTCAAGAAGAAAAGAAAACATTACTTCTTACTTCTTACTTCTCCTTTGATTTGTAAATATGTGGATTTCATCTTCAGGCACAGTGAGGATATAAAATCCCCATTTGAATACACTCAGATATGAACTGATTGTTCATAGTCACAGTGCATTGATTACTCTTCACAAACATGTCTATCCAAATAGAAACTATTTGCGCCATTGCAAAATACTCCACTTCAGGTTCCTCCCCTCCCTGAATCTCAATATATAGGGGACAACCACCTAAATCTGATACACCAGCTCAAAGAAAGCAACTTCCATTTCTTTGTTACAGGTATATCTGATTTTTCTGAGTCTTTCTGAAATAATTATTGTCAAGCATTAAATGTAGATGGCTTCATTGGTAAATTGGCAGATGAAGAAACAATTGATGGAGCTGTGGATAGTGTGGAGAACTGGCAATAAATACAGCAAAATGTAGATCAATTGCAGATATAGGCTGGGAAATGGCAAATGGAATTTGACCCAGATAAATGTGACAAATTGCACCTCAGTAAGGCAAACGCAAGACAGAACACTGTTATGGGCAAGGTCCTTTGGTGTTGCTGAGCAGAGAGATCATGGCATCCTAGTTCATTGCTAATTGTAAGTAGCTACACAAGTTGGTATGTTGTTTAGAAATAGGCTTACAACATGCTTGCATTTATTATTCGAAGCATTTAGCTCAATAGTCATGTTCCTACTTTGTAAGACTCTCGTTGGGCCACATCTGGATGACTGCATACAGTACTGGTCGCCCCACACTTGGAAGGATGTGGAGGCTTTGGAGAGGGTGAAGAATATGTTTACCAGGATGCTGCTTCATTTAGAGGGAGTGTGCTATCACAGGAGGCGTAATAAAATGTTGTTTCCACTGGAGCTCCAAAGGCTGAGGGGTGATCTGAGAGAGGATTGCAGGAAGATGGAGGGTATGGACATGGTATAGGGGAAGGATTAGTGTTTGGGTGTTTTTGATTTGCTTTATAGCTAGTTCATCACAACATTGTGGCCCTCATGGCCTGCTGTTGTGCTGTACTCTTCATTGTTCTATGTTCTCCTTAGTTCTCAAATTATTTTCATAGCAAACTGACCCATTTGACAGTTACCTTGTAGCTGTTGGTTAAATCCTTTGCGATTTACAATTTGCTATTTCTAAACTCAAGGTAAAGATTCCATTTAGTATTTTAAATCTCTCACAATATCATTAGACATTTTGGATCTTAAACCACACAAGCAGCAATGACGTTAAATTAGTTTCGTCTTTCCATGTTCATGAGATGTTCTTCTGCACACCATTGATTTAACATGTGGTAACTTAATAGCACCTTTCTGTCAGCTTAAACAGTCTGACATATCACAGAAACAAACGTTTTCACTGATAGAACTGCCAATGATCAAATGACTTATCTTTAAACACTTTAAACTCTTGTACATGAAAGTCGCTGAAGGCTCTGATATTCTCAATCCACCTTGCCTGGTACAAATGATCAATCCATGGTCAAAGTCACTAAGATCTCATTTCTCTCCCATGGTGATGTTTGGTCTCAACAACAAATGAATCTCTTGACCATTCTTGCATGCTTTTATGCATTAAGTTTCATCGACAATATTGGATGATGAGATATCGGCACTAACAAGTGTAATGGGATGTACGGGTGTTCCTAATAAAGTGGTCACTGAAAGTACTATGCTCTGCTTGGGCTGTCCTGAACCATTTCTCTGTCATTGAGGTATTTTAGAAGTAGAGTTTCTGATAAATTGGAAACACAGCAACCAACCTCACACATGCAGCAATGTTATGCCCTGATAGAAAGGAAAATGACTCAAAACCAGGGAGAACTTGCCCATCTTTTCCAAGTTATATGGAAATCACTCAAAAGGCTTTAACATATCTGCCTGGATTCATTCAGGATGACATTGAAATAGCATCCTAGAATTTGAACTGTTCACTCGATTGGACCTCAAACCCACGCTATAGCCTCAAGGAAATAATCACACCACCTTGTCACTCTTGACACTGTTAAGAACTCAGCATAGAAACAACTTTAGGGAAATGGAAAACAATCAGCTCAGCAAAGGCAGCAGTACAGGAACTTGCAGCTCATACTGAATGGAATCTCAATTCATACTCTCTGTGATTAAAGAAGAGAATAGTAAATTTAATATTATTCTATCTACAATTGAAAGGTGTCCTAAAGTTGTCTTCAAGGCTACCAGAGTCTGTACTTCTGCAGATAATCTATTACCTTCAGTGACAGTGTCTGATTGTACAAAACAATATGTGGGAACCGAATTCAGCACAGATATACTATAGCCCATTGTTGAACACACACAACTTAAACTAGAAAAATACAGTATGGCCTTTAAAACTGATCTGATTTACTGTCCCAGCTATCCAAAGATAAGTCATTCTTGTCATATAGTAGTATGTCTGTATTCATTTTACCTGTATTCTCAGTTTTCTGAAATATCCTCCCTCTCAATTTGTAGTTTCCAAAAGTCATAGGAGCAGAATTAGGCCATTTAGAACCAACGGGTCTGCCCATCATTCCATTTTGGATGATTTATTATCCCTCTCAACCCCATTTGCTTCCCCTGCTGCGGAACCTATCACAAACATATTAATGAATAATCTATCAACCTCCGCTTTACCCATCCCCAATTACATAGCTTAACAGCTGTCTGTGGCAAGCAATTCCACAGATTCACCACCTTCTGGCTCAAGAAATTCCTCCTCATTCCTGTTGTAAAGGGACATACTTCTACTCCAAGGCTGTACCGTCTGGTCCCAAACTCCCCCACCACAAAGTACATCCTCTCTACTTCGACTCTATTTAGGTCTTCCAATATCCATAAGCTTTCAATGTCCTTCTTTTCTCTTTACCAGAGCTATCAAAAGTGAGATTTCTTCCTCCAGATAATTGCCTTCCAAAAAACTCTTGTCGTCCTGGTGTTTCTCCTGCTGATTGTTAACACTGAGTTTTCCAAAGCCCGAGGGGTCAGACGACTTGATATCAGATTAAATGGTAATGCAGAGGGAATTTCTTCACAGGTAGGATTGTCTTAGCTCCACTTCTTTAACCAAACGAAACAACATTCCTCTGCAACTTGCTCCAACCACAGATCATTGATCGCACAAAGCACGTAAAACTAAATATTGTCAAAAATAAGTGCATAAAATATAACTCACAATGCATGCAGTGTGCAGCACATTAAAAAAACAACTAACAGTAGAGAGCTCACTGTCCTGTGATGAGAGGTCGGTTGTGGCAGGGCATTCATTGGTTTTGTAACCTAATGGAAGAAGCCTATTACCCAGTCTAGCAGTCATAGTCCTCAAGCTCCAGTGCCTCCTTCCCGATGATTATAGGTCAAAGAGATTGGGAGATATGTGCCAGGGATCCTCAATGATGCTTTGGGCTTTGACTAAATCAAATGTGTCAGATCATTAATATTCCAAACAACATTTTATTTAAAGTCAAACATCTATTTTTTGATATAATGAACATACTGAAATGCAATAAAAAAACATTAATTTTTCCAAGTCAAATTGAGTTTATTCTTATTATCATAAGTTGAGTGAGGTACGGATTCAGTACCAAGGAAAATTTGCATGCAGCAACATCACAAAGATGAAGGGACAGACAGCACACAGAATATAGATTATGCATTAGGTCTACCTTAAGTCATGTCATATGCAATAAAGTCGATTTGCCATCATGAGTATATATTTTCAGAAGTTAATTGGCTGGAATAGTAATGAATGGGAGATTGGTTTGACTAGACAAAATAGATGAATGTCACTTGAGGCAGGCATCCCCAAGAGTGCTGAAAACATTGTCAATTACGATTTCCCACGAGACGTTACTCACGGACAGTTATACAAAATCGTGTAGGTCTTGTAATGGAAATGTTCCCATGATAGTTCAGGGTTTATTCACCGAGAAGATACTTTGATTGATGCACAAGAGGGGTGGGAGGTGGACGGGGTAATATTTTGGAAATATTTTCTGAGGAGCTGACTGGTCAAACTAAATAGTGAGAACTGGTGCCGAATACTTTCCTGTATTCAATGGTGGGTGAGGTTCACCAATGACGGACTGGGCCATATTTAGTACTTATTACAGGCTTTTCCGTACAATGGCATTGATGCTTCCATATCAGGCCAAGATGAAACTCGTCAATAAACTCTCTAACAGACATCTGTAGAAATTAATCAACGTTTCAGATAATAATTCAAATTTTGTCAAGCTTCCAAGAAAGCATAGCGTTTTTGGTGACATTCCAAATCTCCTCAAATTCCTATTGAAATATAGCCGCCGTCACACCTTCTTTACAGCTGTATCAATATTTTGGGTCCAGGTTAGCTCTCGGACATACTGGCACCCAGGATCTTAAAATAGCTCCCTCACTGCATTTCTGATTCCTCCATGAGGATCAGTGTGTGTCATTCACTCAACTATTATGTGTCATCTGTCCTCATACCCGAACTCCGGAAAACACGTTGAGGAATTCTTCCATGGGCAAAAAGTCAATGGTCTGAGATAACTGAGCAGCAAGTTGACTTCACAATTCTTTGTTAATTGTCAATTCAAATATGAGCGAAAGTCTGAGAATCAGATTCCCACGACACAATAGGTGACTTTGTGGTTTGTTAGAAGTAAAGGTCTGTTAAGATCTATTAAGAACTGTGCATTCCAGTGATCCACCACTCTCTGAATAAATAAAACCCTACCCATCACATGCCCTTTGAACACACGCCTTCTCACTGTAAATGCCTGCCCTTTGGTATTTGACATTTCAACCCCGGGAATCAGATACTCCCTGTCTACTCTATCTATGCCTCTTTTAAACTTATAAATCTTCATCGGAATTCCCCTCAGGCTATGGTGCTCCAGAGGAAACAACTCACCGTCCTTTCCAATTGTATCCAGTCTCAATTGTAAGCCAGACTGACGCTGTGGAAATACAGCTCCAGAAATATGATTTTTATTTCTACAAGGAGCATGTGTGTGTGTGGCAAATATCCGTCGACATTTCCTGGTACATGCTTCAGAGCATCGACTGATGATAAGAGGATGCTCACCATGACACTGGAGTAAACTCCAGATGTCTCCTTCTCCTGTATAGTAAAGGACTTCAATTTGCTGCATCCTACTGCAGGTTCTGAGTTATCATAATTCGAAAATGAGCAATGCTAAAAGTTCAGGTGCAACTGTTTTATTTAAATTTTCTGCCCATTACACTACTGGTGTTTTGGCAGCAATAAAGGTCTTCCTTCTTTGGCTGTGTTCAGGGCTTCCTTCATCATGTCAGTGTTACGCCTGTGACAATAGACAATAGGTGTAGAAGTAGACCATTCAGCCCTTCGAGCCTGCACCGCCATTTTGAGATCATGCCTGATCAATTACTATCAATACCCTGTTCCTGCCTTGTCCCCTAATCCCTTGATTCCCCTATCCATAAGATACCTATTTAGCTCCTTGAAAGCCTCCACTACCTTCCGAGGCAGTGCATTCCAGACCCCCACAACTCTCTTGGAGAAGAAGTTTTTCCATAACTCTGTACTAAATGACCTTTTTTAATGATCCTCTTTTTAAAACGTTTTTATTGCGTTTTCAAATAATTACAGAAAGAAAAACAAATATACCCTTAGCCCCTCCCCTCTAACAACCCTACAGAAAAAAAGAAAATGAAAAAAAAGAAAGAAAGCGAGAGTGCCTGTATATCTGAAGATCCCCACATGCTCCACGGAGTTCGTAATAACTTTATTATATATACTTGTTTCTTTCCCCAAATAACCAATTATTTTATCTTCGGAGCAGTCATTTGAGATCTTAAGCTGTGTTGCCTTTAAGGCATTTGTTTAGTTTATTATACTTTTGCTTTAGTAATTTGTTTGTTATCATTTTCTAGTTAAAGTTAAGGTTGTTTAAAGTAAATTCGTTTTCTGTGATATATAGCGGCATGCGATGACGTCACTCCCGGTTTCGCCGTGTGTTGTGGGAGAATACCGGTTTGGAGAAACAGGAAGGAGGGGGCTTATGTGTACAGTATCAGCGCGAGAAAAGTTTTCTTTCTACGTACGAGAAACATTAGTGAATCAACGCCCTAAGTTCATGAGATAATCGATATGTTGAATTAAAAATGTTAACGCTGATTCTGTTAAAAGTAATGATGATTGATAAAGTTTATGTTTTTTGTTATTTAAAGCGTTGCGGATAGTTTGTGTTGAAATGTATTTAAAGCCAGTCAATGGCATGGGTAGATTCTGACTGTATGTTGCACTTCAATGTAAGATTGTTGTTGTCGTTTTACTTTTGCAAGTGTTTATGATGTAAATGTGATGTCAAGAAGGAAACAAATACAGTATGTTTTTTGTATTGTTTTATCAACAGTTTTCACCATACCTTAATGTGGAAGAGTGAACATTAAATGGTTAATCTTACTGGGACCGCCTCATTGATTGGTTTATGCTTGGTGTTTAGTTCAGAGTTATTTTACAGCTGTGCGAGAACACTACATAAGCATTTACGAGAATGACACCATCTGATTTCAAATCCCAGAAAATCCTGCAGTCTCGTTCCTGCAGTTCTTCCATTGGAGTGAAAATCATATAGATATTGGAGATGATGTATGTTGCCGTATGTCGATTACAATAATGACATTTGTGCTGTTCATTTTTTTCAGACAGCTGCACCATAGACCCTGAAAGTGACATCAGGAATATCTTCTCCGCAAGTTACAGTGAGCATCTGGGTTAAATCTGATCAACAGCACAAGGTCAGAAACTTAGTGTCACTACCAAAAGTTCCAGCCAATAGAAGTTCAATACTGTATAATGTGTGTTAAAGAAATGTGAAATAGTGCAACACTTGTAATAATAATTAACAATCAATGAAGCATACAAACAATGTGTTCTTCATTAGCATTTATTGTAAGACTGGAAGTGGTTACTACTGATATTGGCAACATTTATTCACCATACCTAATATCTGTGCTCTTGAGATTGTCCCCATTAAACACAAAATTATTATAAATAAATAATTTTAGACGTACTTATTTAAGACCATATGACATAAGAGCAGAATGAGATAATCTGGCCCATTGAATCAGCTCTGCCATTCAATCACTGATGATCCTTTGTTTTATCTCCTCCTCAACCCCATGAGAAAGTAAGGATACATGGGATCCAAGGAGACACTGCTTTGTGGATGCTGAACTGACTTACCCCAAGAAGGCAAAATGTGCTTGGAGACGGGTCATATTCTGCATGGAGGCCAGAGTCCAGTGTTGTGCCTCAGGGATCTATTCTGGGACTCCAACTCTTCGTGATTTTTATAAATGACTGAGACGAGGTAATTTAATGAGATGAGGCATTAATAAGATGCAAAACTGGGCTGAGAAATGGTAGATGGAGTTCAACCCAGATAAGTGTGGCCTGGTTCATTTTGGTAGGTCAAATATGATGGCAGAATGTAGAGTTAATGCCTAGACTCTTGGCAGTGAGGAGGATCAGAGGGCTCTTGGGGTCCCAGGCCCAAATTTTCTTTAAATAACTATTTATGGTTCTTAGTAATTGTTCCATCCAAATAAGTAAGTTTATTTCTTACAATTTTAAAAGGAAGGTTAGTATTAATTGATACTAAATGATTCAATAGAATAAGTTCACTCTTATCCTGAATACTGACTAAAACTGGAGACAAAAGAATGTACGATAGCTAATAAAGTCTCAACATTAGGAATATAAAGCAAAAGGTCATCGGCATAATGCAAAATTTCTAAGGTAAGGACATGTTCGGCACAGCTTTGTAGGCTGGAGGGCCTGTATTGTGCAGTAGTTCCGTGTTTCTATGTTTCTATAATATCTGTTTCCTCAACATTTCATGTCCCTCCACCAATATTCCTAATATCTGCAAACCTGGCAGGAAAGCCATCTATTCCTTCATCTAAGTCATCATATACAGCATAAAAGTAAGTGGCCCCATAGGAACCCTGCGGATCACCACTAGCCACTGGCAGCCAACCAGAACAGGATCCATTTATTCCCACTCGCTGCCTCCTACCAATCAGCCAATGTACTACCCATGTTAGTAACATTCTTGTAATACCATGGGCTCTTAATTAAATGCGCAGCCTTCTGTGTGGCACTTGTGTCAAAGGACCTCTTAACGCCCAGATATACAAAATACACTGCATCCCCTTTATCTATCCTGCTGGCATTCTCATCAAATTATCGCAAAAGGTACATATTTTTAGCCAGATGGTGGAGGAATTATGGAATTCGTTGCCACATACAGTGTGGAGGCCCAATCATTGAAGGTGCTTAAGGAGGAGATTGATAGGTATCTAATTAGTCAGTGTATCAAGGGATATGGGGAAAAAGTCGAAAATTGGATCTAGATGGGAGAATAGTTCAGCTCATGGTGGAGTGGCAGAGCAGACTCAATGGGTCGAATGTAATATGAATTATTAATAGAGTAAACGAATAGACTATAACAGAGACAGTACTTAGCTCATGACGAATTAATGTTGTCACAAATAAAGTGACTATGAATCACTGATTATTTCTACTTGGCATAATTTATAATTATTTAATTATTTCTGGTTAAATATTGCTATATTTCTACACAATTCCTGCTTAGTATGAATGTAACGAGACCCAATTTCCTTCGGGATCCATAAAGTATGTCGTTCAGTCTGTCTGTCTGACTGAAGTTTCTGGCAGACTGAATTCCTTCCGATGGATCATTGCTGGGAGTGCTCGTTCCTTTTGGGCAGCTCGCCATCTACAACACAAGTTCAGAAATATTCATTTGTTACTGAAAGCATAGTACCTTAAAACCTGGAATACAACAAATGATTAATATTGAATAGGATAAAAAAAAACCTGACACATAAAGGTTTGGAACAAGAGGAAGTGGATTATGATGAATGTTAAATTGTGCCAATGCTTGAAATAAGGGATGGCAATAAATAAAGGGCAGCAAGAAGACCACAGACATGTCATCAGGTTTGAAGGACCATGTGCCTCAATGACACTGAGTTCTATGTTGTCTGGAGTCAGGGCCTTCTGCTTTAGCTCTTGGTAGTATCAGCCATACCTAACAGGTCAATAAGTAGAGGCCAGGCGAAGAGATGTCCATGGGTCCTGCCCGTTCAGGGTTTCAGTTCAGCAATAAAAATTCAGACTGGTAAATCAAAACTGGTCTGGAAAAGCAATAAAGAATAATTCTACATCTGAGTGTAACTGTATTCCTGAGTCTCCACATGAAATGCATACTAGACAGTAGAGAAAACTAAGTGGAAGTACTGACATGATGAAGGAAGCCCTGGACACAACCAGAGAGGAAGACCTTTATTGCTGCCAAAAACACCGGTAGTGTAATGGGCAGAAAATATAAATAGAACAGTTGCATTTGTCTTTCAGCATTGTTTGTTTTCGAATTATGATAACTCAGAACTTATAGTAGGATGCAGAAAATTTAATTCCTTTACTGCACAGAAGAAAGAGACATCTGGAATTTACTCCAATGTCGTGGTGAACATCCTCTTATCATCAGTCGTGTGCTCTGAATCATGCACCAAAAAATGCTGCTTGATATTTGCCACACACACATACTCCTTGCAGAAATAAAAATATTATTTCTGGAGCTGTATTTCCTCAGTGTCAGCTTGGCTTACAATTGAGACTAGATACAACTATTGTATTATACAATATTAATTAAAGTTCATAATGTGCTCCTTTGTTGCCTTTACATAGATCTAGTTTTATCAAGAGAACAGAAACATTCCCCGATATGTGACACAGCAGACTCTGCTTAGCTAATATTATAGACTGATTACTTTTGTTGAAAGTTATCAATATACGTTATCAAATGACAATTTTAATTAAATTACAAAGCAGTTCAAATCACTACAACAGGACTGACGATTTGGTATTCACTTAATGAGTGACATGTCAACAGAAACATTGAGAAAGTTTGTAGTATGATACCAAAGCAAAACGGATTATTGTGTAATGTGGGCATTGATTGCAAATTGATTGGAACTCATTGTCCTGTAATTCTGTTTGAGGCATCATGGTCGTGGAATTATGGAATTCGCTGCCACATGCAGTGTGGAGGCCCAATAATTGAGGGTGTTTAAGGAGGAGATTGATGGGAATCTAATTAGTCAGGGTATCAAGGAATATGGGGAAAAAGTCGGAAATTGGAGATGGGAGAATACTTAACTTCATGGTGAAGTGGCGGAGCAGACTCAAGGGGCCGAATGGCCTACTTCTGCTCCTTTACCTTGTCTTGTCTTGACATGTGAATTATTAATATAGTAAATGAATAGACTAAACTCAGAAACAGTGCTTAGCAGATAACGAATTAATGTTGTCACGAATAAAATGACTATGAATCACTGATTACTTCCACTTGGCATAATTTATTATTATTTAATTATTTATGGTTTTATATTTCTATATTTCTACGTGGGCTTTTCTGCCGGCTTTCACTATTACGCTGTTACAGGAGTTCTAGCCTTTCTTCTGGTGCGTCTCAAGGAGCTGTTCCCCAGACCCTCTTTTATCCCCACTCATAGGGTCTCAGATGTCACTCAGGGTGGAATGATGCCATCCCCTAACCTGCCCACGTTGCCTGAGGGCTTCCATGAAGCAGAGTACTCAATACACAATTCCGCCTCCAAGAAACAATGACCTTTTCCGTGGCTTTGTATCGCTGGGGGCCAGGACATTCCAAACTTCTCTCTCTCATTTCCTGGGTCTCCTACCCTGACTTAATAGCGATCTTGCAATTCTCAAAAATGAAGAGGGAGAAAACAGAGAACTATCGACCTGTCAGCCTGACATCGGTGGTGGGAAAAATGCTGGAGTCCATTATTAAGGATGAAATAGTGGCATATCTAGATAGGAGTGATAGGATTGGCCCGATCCAGCATGGATTTACCAAGGGTGAATCATGCTTGACTAATCTGTTGGAGTTTTTCGAGGAAGTAACCAGGAAGTTAGGCGGGGGAGATGCAGTGGATGTAGTGTACCTTGATTTTCAGAAGGCATTTGATAAGGTCCCACATAGAAGATTGGTGGGTAAAATCAAAAGTCATGGCATCGGGGGGAAGGCATTTACATGGATAGAACACTGGTTGGCAGATAGAAAGCAAAGGGTAGGTGTGAATGGGTGTTTCTCGGAATGGCAGGTGGTGACTAGTGGGGTGCCACAGGGCTCGGTATTGGGACCACAGCTGTTTACCACTTACGTTAATGATTTGGATGAAGGCATAAAAAATAACATCAGCAAATTTGCTGATGATACTAAGCTGGATGGCAGTACGACATGTGATGAGGATGCTGGGAGAATTCAGGGTGACTTAGATAGGCTGGCTGAGTGGGCAGATACTAGGCAGATGGCGTTTAATGTGAATAAGTGTGAGGTTATCCACTTTGGGAGTAAGAACAGGAAGGTAGATTATTATCTGAACGGTTTAGAGTTGGGTAATGGAGCAATAAAATGAGATCTCGGAGTCCTTGTTCATCAGTCACTGAAGGTGAATGAGCAAGTGCAGCAGGCAGTGAAGAAGGCTAATGGAATGTTGGCCTTTATTGCAAAGGGAATTGAGTACAAGAGCAAGGAAATCCTTCTGCATTTGTACAGAGCCCTGATGAGATCTCACCTGGAGTATTGTGTACAGTTTTGGTCTTCAGGGTTAAGGAAGGACATCCTGGCTGTAGAGGAAGTGCAGCGTAGATTCACGAGGTTAATTCCTGGGGTGTCTGGACTGTCTTACGCAGAGTGGTTAGAGAGACTGGGCTTGTACACGCTGGAATTAAGGAGATTGAGAGGGGATCTGATTGAAGCATGTAAGATTATTAAGAGATTGGACTAGATAGTGGCAGGAAATATGTTCCAGATGCTGGGAGAGTCCAGTACCAGAGGGCATGGTTTGAGAATAAGGGGGAGGTCATTTAGGACAGAGTTAAGGAAAAGCTTCTTCTCCCAGAGAGTTGTGGGGGTCTGGAATGCACTGCCTTGGAAGATAGTGGAGGCCAATTCTCTGGATGCTTTCAAGAAGGAGCTAGATAGGTATCATGGATAAGGGAATCAAGAGATATGGGGACAAAGCAGGAACAGGGTATTGATAGTAATTGATCTGCCATGATTTCAAAATGGCGGTGCAGGCTTGTAGGGCCGAATGGTCTACTGCACCTATTGTCTATTGTCACAGGCGTAACACTGACATGATGAAGGAAGCACTGAACACAGCCAGAGAAGGAAGACCTTTATTGCTGCCAAAAACACCAGTAGTGTAATGGGCAGAAAATATAAATACAACCGTTGCACGTGAACTTTTAGCATTGCTCATTTTTGAATTATGATAACTCAGAACTTGCAGTAGGATGCAGCAAACTGAAGTCCTTTACTACACAGGAGAATGAGACATCTAGAGTTTACTCCAGTGTCATGGTGAACATCCTCTTATCATCAGTCGATGCTCTGAAGCATGTACCAGGAAATGTCGATGGATATTTGCCACACACACACATGCAGAAATAAAAATCATATTACTGGAGCTGTATTTCCTCAGCGAAAGCTTAGCTTACAATTGAGACTGGATACAATTGGAAAGGACGGTGAGTTGTTTCCTCTGGAGCACCAGATCCTGTGTGGAATTCCGATGAAGGTTTATAAGTTTAAAAGAGGCATAGATAGAGTAGACAGGGAGTATCTGATTCCCGGGGTTGAAATGTCAAATATCAAAGGGCAGGCATTTAAAGTGAGAAGGCGTGTGTTCAAAGGGCATGTGAGGCGTAGGGTTTTTTTTTTATTCAGAGAGTGGTGGATCACTGGAATGCACAGTTCTTAATAGATCTTAACAGACCTTTACTTCTAACAAACCACAAAGTCACCTGTTGTGTCGTCGGAATCTGCTTCTCAGACTTTCGCTCATATTTTCCTGTGAATTGACAAGAAACAAAGAATTGTGAATTCAACTTGCAGCTCAGTTATCTCAGACCATTGACTTTCTTGCCCATGGAAAAATTCCTCACCGTGTTTTCCGGAGGTCGGGTTTGAGAATATAGAGTTCGGGTATGAGGACAGATGACACATTATAGTTGAGTGAATGACACACACCAATCCTCATGGAGGGATCAGAAATGCAGTGAGGGAGCCATTTAAAGCTCCTGGGGGCCAGTATGTCCGAGGAGCTAACCTGGACCCAACATATTGATACAGCTGTAAAGAAGGTGTGACGGCGGCTATATTTCAATAGGAATTTGAGGAGATTTGGAATGTCACCAAAAATGCTATGCTTTCTTGGAAGCTTGACAAAATTTGAATTATTATCTGAAACATTGACAAATTTCTACAGATGTCTGTTAGAGAGTTTATTGACTGGTTTCATCTTGGCCTGATATGGAAGCATCAATGCCATTGTACGGAAAAGCCTGTAATATGTACTAAATATGGCCCAGTCCGTCATTGGTGAACATCATCCACCATTGAACACAGGAAAGTATTCGGCACCAGTTCTCACTATTTAATTTGACCAGACAGCTCCTCAGAAAATATTTCCAAAATTTCCGTCCACCTCCCACCCCACTTGTGCATCAATCAAAGTATCTTCTCGATGAATAAACCCTGAAGTATCATGGGAACATTTCCATTGCAAGACCAACACGATTTTCTATAACTGTCCGTGAGTAACTTCTCGTGGGAAATTGTAATTGACGTTGTTTTCAGCCCTGTTGGGGATGCCTGCCTCAAGTAACATTCATCTATTTTGTCTAGTCAAACCAATCTCCCATTCATTACTATTCCAGCCCATTAACTTCTGAAAATATATACTCATGATGGCAAATCGACTTTATTGCATATGGCATGACTTAAGGAAGAGCTAATGCATAATCTATATTCTGTGTGCTGTCTGTCCCTTCATCTTTGTGATGTTGCTGCATGCAAATTTTCCTTGGTACTGAATCCGCACCTCACTGAATTTATGATAATAAGAATAAACTCAATTTGACTTGGAAAAATTAATGTTTTTTTATTGCATTTCAGTATGTTCATTATATCAAAAAATAGATGTTTGACTTTAAATAAAATGTTGTTTGGAATATTAATGATCTGACACATTTGATTTAGTCAAAGCCCAAAGCATCATTGAGGATCCCTTGCACGTATCTCCCAATCTCTTTGACCTATAATCATCGGGAAGGAGGTACTGGAGCTTGAGGACTATGACTGCTAGACTGGGTAATAGCTTCTTTCATTAGGTTACAAAACCAATGAATGCCCTGCCACTCCCGACCTCTCATCACAAGACAGTGAGCTCTTTACTGTTAGTTGTTTTTTTAATGTGCTGCACACTGCATGCATTGTGAATTATATTTTATTCACTTATTTTTGACAATATTTAGTTTTATGTGCTTTGTGCGATCAATGTTCTGTGGTTGGAGCACGTTGTAGAGGGATGTTGTTTCGTTTGGTTGTATATCTGTGAAGAAAATTGAATTTGAACTTGAGTTCCTGAACCTGTTCAATTTTTGGGATTGCAGGCAATTTCAACAATGAACACTGTTAAAGAAGTGGAGGTAAGACAATCCTACCTGTGAAGAAATTCCCTCTGCATTACTGTTTAATCTGTGTTCAAAATGTCCGGTCATTTGAGCTTTGGAAAACTCAGTGTTAACAAGCAGCAGGAGAAACACCAGGACGACAAGTGTTTTTTGGAAGGCCATTATCTGGAGGAAGGTATCTCACTTTTGATAGCTCTGGTAAAGAGAAAAGAAGGACATTGAAAGCTTATGGTTATTGAAAGACCTAGATAGAGTTGAAGTAGAGAGGATGTATTTTGTGGTGGTGGAGTTTGGGACCAGACGGTACAGCCTTGGAGTAGAAGTATGTCCCTTTACAACAGGGATGAGGAGGGATTTCTCGAGCCAGAAGGTGGTGAATCTGTGGAATTGCTTGCCACAGACAGCTGTGAAGCTAAGTGATTGGGGATGTGTAAAGTGGAGATTGATAGATTATTCATTAGTATGTTTGTGAAAGGTTCCTGACCAGGGGAAGCAAATGGGGTTGAGAGGGATAATAAATCAGCCAAAATGGAATGGTGGGGCAAACCCTTTGGGTTTAAATGGCCTAATTCTGCTCCTATGACTTTTGGAAACTACAAATTGAGAGGTAGAATATTTCAGAAAACTGAGAATACAGGTAAAGTGAATACAGACATACTTCTATATGACAAGAATGACTTATCGTTGGATAGCTGGGACAGTAAATCAGATCAGTTTTAAAGGCAATACTGTATTTTTGTAGTTTAAGTTGTGTGTGTTCAACAATAGGCTATAGTATATCTGTGCTGAATTCAGTTCCCACATATTGTCTTGTACAATCAGATACCTGTCACTGAAGGTAATAGATTATCTGCAGAAGTACAGACTCTAGTAGCCTTGAAGACTACTTTAGAAGACCCTTCAATTGTACATAGAATAACATTAAAATTACTATTCTCTTCTTTAATCACAGAGAGTATGAATTTAGATTCCATTCCGTATGAGCTGCAAGTTCCTGTACTGCTGCCTTTGCTGAGCTGATTGTTTTCCATTTCCCTAAAGTTGTTTTTATGCTGAGTTCGTATCAGTGTCAAGTGTGACCAGGTGGTGTGATTCTTCCCTTGAGGCTATAGAATGGGTTCAAGGTCCAATCTTGTGAACAGTTCAAATTCTAGGATGCTATTTCAATGCAGCTCTGAAGCAATCCAGACAGAGATGTTAAAGCCTCTTGAGTGATTTCCATGTACCTTGGAAAAGATGGGCAAGTTCTCCCTGGTGTTCAGTCCTTGTCCTTTCTATCAGTGTCATTATCAAACACATTGTCGTAACATTGCTGCATGAGTGAGATTGGATGCTGTTTTTTCAATTTATCAGAAACTCTACTTCTAAAATACCTCAATGACAGAGAAATGGTTCAGGACAGCCCAATCAGAGCATAATACATTCAGTGGCCATTTTATTATGGACACCCGTACATCCCATTACACTTGTTAGTGCCGATATCTCATCATCCAAAATTTTCGATGTAACTTAATGCATAAAAGCATTCTGGAATGGTCAAGAGATTCATTTGCTGTTGAGACCAAACATCAGCATAGAAGAGAAATGACATCTTAGTGACCTTGACCATGGATTGATCACATGTGCCAGGCAGGGTGGTTTGAGAATCTCAGAACCTTCAGCGACTTTCATGTACAAGAGATTCCAGCGTTTAAAGATAAGTCATCTGATCTTTGGCAGTTCTATGGGTGAAAATATTTGTTTCTGTGATATGTCAGACTGTTTAAGGTGACAGAAAGGTGCTATTAACTCAAATTACGACATGCTAAATCAATGGTGTGCAGAAGAACATCTACATCTCATGAACATGGAATGTCGAAACTAATTTAACGTCATTGCTGCTTGTGTAGTTTAGGAGCCAACATGTTTAATGATATTGTGAGAGATTTAAAATTCTAATTGGAATCTTTACCTTGAGTTTAGAAATAGCAAGTTGTAAATTGCAAAGGATTTAACCAACAGCTACAAAGTAACAGTCAAACATGTCAGTTTGCTATGAAAATGCTTTGAGAACATAGAACAATGACGAGTACAGCACAGCACCAGGCCATTTGGGCCACAATGTTGTGATGAACTAGCTATAAAGCAAATCAAAAACACCCAAACACTAATCCTTCCTGCCTATACCATGTCCATACCCTCCATCTTCCTGCAATCCTCTATCAGATTACCCCTCAGCCTTTGGAGCTCCAGTGGAAACAACATTTTATTACTCCTCCTGTGATAGCACACACTCTCTAAATGAAGCAGCATCCTGGTAAACATATTCTTCACCCTCTCCAAAGCCTCCGCATCCTTCCAAGTGTGGGGCAACCAGAACTGTATGCAGTCATCCAGATGTGGCCCAACGAGAGTCTTACAAAGTAGGAACATGACTATTGAGCTAAATTATTTGAATAATAAATGCAAGCATGTTGTAAGCCTATTTCTAAACAACATACCAACTTGTGTAGCTACTTAGAACTAGCAATGAACTAGGATGCCATGATCTCTCTGCTCAACAACACCAAAGGACCTTGCCCATAACAGTGTTCTGTCTTGCGTTTGCCTTACTGAGGTGCAATTCGTCACATTTATCTGGGTCAATTTCCATTTGCCATTTCCCAGCCTATATCTGCAATTGATCTACATTTTGCTAAATTTATTGCCAGTTCTCCACACTATCCACAGCTCCATCAATTGTTTCATCATCTGCCAATTTACCAATGAAGCCATCTCCATTTAATGCTTGTCAATAATTATTTCAGAAAGACTCAGACAAATCAGATTTACCTGTAACGAAGAAATCTAAGTTGCTTTCGTTGACCTGCTGTATCAGATTTCGGTGGTTGTCCCCTATATATTGTGATTCAGGGAGGGGAACAACCTCAAATGGAGTATTTTGCAATGGCGCAAATATTTGGATAAACATGTTTGTGAAGATTAATCAATGCACTGTGACTATGAACAAACAGTTCATATCTTAGTGTATTCAAATGGGGATCTTATATACTCACTGTGCCTGGAGATGAAATCCACATATTTACAAAATCAAAGTGAACACTCTTACTGTTAGGAGAAGTAAGAACCAAGATGCACTTATACCTCATCCGTAGCATGGACTCTCAAATTGCACCGTCCACTGCAATCTTGGTCAGCAACCAATAATTTCCTATCTTTTTCCTTCCTGTGTTCCTCAGGAGTAGAGTGACATTTGTGATTTCCCGGTCACAGGGAGCAATTCCTGACTAATTATTCTTGCACTATGAATGCCTTCACAATCGCTTCAGCCTCTTTTTGCGAATCCGTGGTGTCTTGTCCATCCACCGTCAGGATTTACAACTCTCCAAGCAATATCTCCTTATTAAAAGTGATGATACTCAATGCCGCCCAGGCTTCAATTTCTAGCATCTCTTCATGACGGAAAACATTGGAGACTGACACAAAGTACGTGTACAGTTCTCTGCCGTTTCAGTGTATCTGACAACTTCTCCAGTGTCATTTCCCAGAGGTCCAATATCCATTCTACACTCTCTTTTACTGTTTATACATCTGTAAAAGTACTCTTTGTATCCTCTTTAATATTCACAAAAAGAATTAGGTTTAATATCACTGCTATATGTCTTGAAATTTGTTATGCTCGAGAAGTACATCGTAATACATTATAATAAAACCAGTAAATCACAGTGAGATTTCTATAAAAATAGTATAAAAAAGTTAAATAAGTAAGAAATCCGATGTCAGATGGGAAGAGGCTGTCGCTGAACCATTGAGTGTGTGCCTTCAGGCTCCTGTACCTCCTCCATGATGGTAGAAATGGGAAGAAGGCATGTCCTGGGTGGTGGCGGTCCCTCATGATGGATGCTGCCTTTTTGAGGCAGCGCTCGTCAGTGATGTCATGGATGCTATTATTTCATCCATACTTTTCCTTAATTCTATTGTAATTATTCAGCACATTATTCTACACCTTCTGCATTATTAATGTTTTACCTTATCCTACCTCATTACACTGTGTAACGATATGATTTGATTTGTCTCAAGGGTACACATGCAAAACATTCACTATTGCGGTACCTATGGCAATAATAAAAACATTCCAATTCCAATCTGTTGAACCGACTTCCCTGCTATTTAGTGAAATACAGTCCACAGCCCTAGTTATGTGATTTGTCAGGACTTCAGACCTAGCATGTTTCAGCTGGAACCTGTCCAATCAAATCATCTCCATCCTTCCCCAATAGTGGAAGCAAAGTACCATGAATCTAAGCACTCTTCTCTTCCTCCAGCCAGCCCTCCTGTCACCCGGAGCTATTGAATCGTCTTGACTTAAGGAGGGACAGCTGTCGCCTAATAGGGGGCAGGTGTTTATAAGGGACTCGCGGACTGAGCCTGGGTGTGGGTTGTCCTACTCCGAAGCCGGTTTTACCCGATCTGTACCTGGGCTGCCGGCTCTGAATTCTGCTCTTTCCCTGGTTGCCGGCCTGCTCGGAATCCTGTTTTGCCCTGGTTGCCGGCCTCTTCTGCATCTGTTCTGTCCGGTTGGTCTTGTTCCACTGCTTCTCTCCTGTGCGCTGGTCCCGCTGTTCCGCCTTAGTCGCCTTGCCTGCGCTGTCACGCTGTCGGTTGCCCTTCCCAATAAACCGGTGTATCATGGTAGCCCTACTGCTCTCCCTGGACCCAACTTTCTTCTGATTCCTTGCCTTCCTCGGGCAGGACTGGCTGGACTGCCGCTGCCCGGTGGGGATTCTGCCCTTTCCACCCATTACTCACTAAGGGTTGTGCCCCGCACCTGCCCAGGTGTCCGCTCCTTGCAGATGCCTCCGTGTTTTTAGCCTGGGAGGTGGCCCTGCCCGGGATCCATGCGGCCCGCCACGAGCTCTGGGATCCTCCTGCCCTATCACGAAATCGGGGATCCAGCCCCGCCTGCATAAGCCCCTGCATGCCATGGCATCCCCATCCTGTCCTACCCCTAGTACTTCAGTGCCTGCGTTCTGCATTTGGGTCCAATCCTGTCCCCGTCCTGACAAGCTCCTGGAGACTTGATACTATCAAAAGGCTTGTCAGGAGGCAGATAAGAGTCAGGAGTCTAGATGTAGGGATGAGAGTGAAGAAAAACCAGAATGGGTAAGGATGGGATTTCTCTATTAGGTCTCCAGATAGAGTTTGAATAACCAACAGACTTATGATCTGTTATGGCTTCTGTCACATGAAGTGGATGCTTTTCACTGGGTACTGTAAAACAAATGGAAAGTTAAAAACAGTATATTCCCTGAATGGATGGTTACGTACTCGTGACATGACAGTGGTGCCCTTGTCACTTGACAGGGGTTGAAGCTGTACTGGACTTGAGGTAATGGTCTTGTGATGGTGAAATAACGTCAGTTTCCCACCAGTAGAGATCATGTGACAGTTTTTTTTTTAACTGGTTATAAAAGGAAGACTCCACCCTGTGAGGAGGGACAGCTCGTGGCTGGATTTGTCAAGTTGATTTCATGCCACTGCGTGATTTAATGGGATGACGCAGTTTAGCTGAAGGGTGAAGTTTTATCAAATGCCAAAAGTTTAAAAGATCATTGCCAGCAGGTTCTTGAAATACTGCTAGTTCCGAAATCAGTGGAGAGTGAAGATCGAAGATCGAGGAGGATCTACTTCGACGGTGAAACGGGTTCGACCTTATTTAATCCTTATTCGAAAGGATTTCGTGGACTGTTCACGTGTTAATCTCTGCGGGAAAGCAGGAGATTGAGGACAGTGCGATAAAGGAAAGGTCAGTGCCTTTAAGCCGTTCCGTTTTGAAATTCGTCGTGGGAGAAGTTCGACATCGGGTATCGAGGTGAAGCGACGTGAAAGAAAATTTAAATAGTCTTATAAAGTCTCTCCTTTTAGCTGAACTGTGAGCACATCGAACTTTTGGCAATACTACTTTAAAGAACTGTTTTTGCAATATCGCTTTAAGGACTGTTTGAGCTGCCGCACAACAGCTGTTTCCGGTTACGTTAGTGTTTGGTTACTTTTGGGGGGTTTGTTTTCTGTGTTTAATAAACGTGTTATTTGTTATACAGAACCCCTTGCCGAACTCATATATTCATTGTTGCCGGAATATGTAACAGGATGACATCAGCTTTTCTGTCAATGCAGAAGCATCTCACCCACTTCCACGTAGCAAATCAGTGGTCAGCACTTTACACCACTTAATATCTTTGAATCCAAACCCCAGCTCCTGAAGGGAAAAAGGTAGGTCATCAGGCATCGTGAATAAATTATTGAGATTTATTTCTCGTCAGCTGAGGAATACTATGTTACCCTGCAGACTTTGTATGAATTGAACGAGCTGGTCTTTGTGCAACAGATGTCAAGTCTGATCTCTAATTGCGACTAATACGTATCCGTGGAGGGAAATCCCCATAACTGGACAACTGTAAATCCTGCATTGGACTCAGCCGACGGCCCCTGTGCTCCACCATAGACTTTCCATAGAGTCCAAAAAGAGAGAGTGACATTCCACAGATCTTCCCAGTTCACAAGCTGGGAAATCCCCTGGCTAAATTCATCTCAGATTTACTAAGTACAAACTAAGTTAATAGACATGTTTATACCATTTAGAAGACATTTGGACATGTGCATTGATTAGAAAGGTTTAGAGGGTCATTGAGGGCAAATAAGAAGCTCATTCAGGTAACTTGCTCAGAGTGGATGTGTTTGGCTGAAGTGCCTGTTTTCTGTGCAGTATATTTCTCCAAATCTATTTTATTAAGTAGTTCAGATTATTTTCTTTTTGTAATAGTGGACATGTGTTTTCAGCCGATGAATCTTTAACACTGAGTTTGTGGAAAAAGCTCCTCACTGATTGCCGATGTCAGCAGAGCAGCAGCTCGCTCTGGAACTGGCCCTGTGCTCTTCGAGTCCAGCTGATGTGCAGTCAGCTGGCAAACCAGTGCAGAGGATCAATTGACAAACTGATCTACTGTCACTAGTGCTTCCAGCTCCCCTGTAAGCTGACTCCGTTATCGAGTGTGACTTTATATATAGTAAGCAGCACTCAGCTTTCGGGCTGGCATGGACTGGCGTTATGAAGTGTCTGTGTGCCAAGATGGAAACATACCCAGATGAATTGTCGTAGGCCATGCTGAGCAGGTTCTCCAGAGAACAATTGTAGTAAGAGGACAGCTTGCATAATGTAGATTTTGAGTGAATGATGAGTGATAATCTCAAACACTTTAGAATCTCAGTGTTTCCTGTGGGACTACTAAACCTGTTCCACTGTCCAGCAGAGATCAGAGGCTGGTCACTGTCTGAACTTGATAGATTCATGGTGTTCTTTGCCTTACATCCACATCAGGTTTAAAAATGTTACTGGTGTTTATCTGCTGCACCTATATTTCCAGTACGCTCATCGCTACCCTTTCAGTGACAGATCTGAATGCCACTCGTATTGACCCAGACATTTACATTCGGACCTAAAATATCCTCTTCTACACCTCACCAATTGTTCACTTACATCGAAACTGTGCATCGTATTCCAATATATTTTATGTGCAGTCGTAAAAAATACAAATTGATCAATGTATATTTCACCCTTTGTGTGTTCTACTGGTGCCTGTCGAACATGTGGCCTTGCTTATCTTGTTGCTGCTCAGTTCTGTTATTCAGCTGATGGAAGACTGACGTATCATAGAGGAAGAAAGATGAACTTAGAGAAATGGAGACTGCAAGAACTGCTTCTGTTCTCAGCCATTCTCCATGACAACAAAAATTCTGGACTGGCTGGTTGACAGGACACGCTCAAGGAACAAAGACAGAATGAATGTTAACAACGTTTGAGGGCAGCATTAGTGAAATAACAAAGTTGAATTTGTTCAGGTCTCGTACCACACATCCGCCAATCTCTTTGACACCCACAATCTTTAGGAATTAAATGCTGGAGCATCAGACTGCCGACTGGGTAACAGCTTCTTCCCTCAGGCTGAGAACCTAATAAATATCCTCGCACCACCAAGGTCTCATCACGAGCAATGTGAGCTGTTTATTGTTTACTGTTTACTCTTTACAATTCACCCGTGCTCCCCACTGCATGTATTGTGAATTTTATTTTAGCCATTTATTTGTGATAATGGTGTGTTTTATGTGCTGTGCTTTGTGGGTATATGTTTTCTGAGTGCACCATGGTTTGGAGGAACATTTCTTTATTTGGTTGTCTGTACTTGAACTTGAGTTACTGAACCTGTTGAGCTGGTGTATTTATCGGTGCAGGTTAACAATGCACAAATTACAGAAGTGGAGGAAAGTCAAATTCACCTGTGCAGACTGAGGTAGATCCACTTTGCCTCTGATACTTTTGAGTATAAATTGGGCTCTGGAAAAATCAGGGTTAACAAACAGAGGCCAAGTGTATTTTGAAAAGGCATTTACCTTTAGGAAGAGATCTCACTGTTCATGGCTTTGGGAGAAATTCATTGAAACAGGCGGGTTTGTGGATCTTGGATATGAAGTAGAAATGTTGGTTATGGGGTTAGGGTACTATTATGTTGGTGGCAGTCTAACATGTCTGGTGCTATGAAAATGCTTTGAAAACAATGCAGAGTACTGTTGGGGGGAGACAGTCTATGGGGGAAGCAACTATGGTGGCACTTCTGACACAGAGTCTGCCCCTGTGACTCAGATGACCGGGACATCAAAGATGCAATAATAACAGGGTTGACTTAGTGGGCGATTTTAATTTCCCAAATATTAATTAGCATCTCCATCGAGCAATGGGTTTAGATGGAGTGGCATTGTTAGGTGGGTTCAGGAAAGTTTCTTGCCAAAATATGACGATAAGCCTACATGAGGAGAGGCTGTACTTGATCGAGTATTGGGAAATGAGCCTAGTCAGGTGTCAGGTCTCTCAGTGGTAGAGCATTTTGGAGATAGAGATCACAATTCTATCTCCTTTACCATGACATTGGAGAGGGATAGGAACAGATAAGTTAGGAAAACGTTTAATAAGAGTAGGGGGAAATATCATGCTGTCCGGTAGGAACGTGGAAGCTTGAATTGGGAGCAGATGTTATCAGGAAATGTATGGCAGAAATGTGGTAAATGTTCAGTGGATGTTTGTGTGGATTCCTGAAGAGATGTGTTCTAATGAGACAGGGAGAGGATCGTACGGGACAGGAACCATGGGGTACAAATGCTGTTGTAAATCTAATCAAGAGGAGAGCAAAAGCTCATGAAAGGTGGGAAAGACTAGATAATGATTGAGATCTAGAAGATTGAGGCCAGAAGCGGCCAGGTGAAGGATTGATGAGCAGGATAAAGGAAAACCCCAAGGCATTCTACAATGACAGGAATAGCAAGGGGATAAGACGTGAGAGAATAGGACCAATAAAGAGTGCCGGGGGATACGTGTGAATGGAACACAGGCGACTGTGGAAGGCGAGTGGTGGAGCCCATGGCAATGATATTTGCTTCATGAATGGGGACAGAAGTAGTTCCGGAGGATTGGAGTGTTGCAGATCTTGTTCCATTATTCAACAAAGGAAGTAGAGTTAGCCCAGGAAATTGAAGACCAGTGAGTCTTACTTCAGTTGATGGTTAGTACTTTGGTGTAGAGATCCCGTGAGGTCGAATTTATAAACACATGGAGAGGTATAATATGATTATAAATTAAAAGCATGGCTTTGTCAAAGAAGGTTGTGCCTTACGAGTCTGATTGAATTTTTTGAGGATGTAACTAAATATATTGATGAAGGTAGAGCGGAAAACGTAGTGTATATGGACTTTAGTAATGCAATTCATATGATATCCCATGGAAAGCTTATGGAGAAACTAAGCAGGCATGGGATCCAAGGGAAATTGCTTTGAGCATCCAGAACTAGCTTGCCCACAGGTGGAAAAGTGTGATTTTAAACGGGTCATATTCTGCATAGAGGTCGGCGACCAGTGGTGTGCCTCAGGGACCTGTTCTGGACGCCTTTCTCATTCTGATTTTTATAAATGGTCTACATGAGGAAGTGGAAGAGGATTTAGTAAATTTGCTGATGTCACAGAGGTTGGGGGTGTTGTGGATAGTGTGGAAAGCTGTCAGATTTCACAGCAGAACATTGATATGGTGCAAAACTGGGCTGAGAGTTGGCAGATGGAGTTCAACAAAGATAATGTGAGGTGGTTCATTTTGGTAGGTGAATTATGATGTCAGAATATAGTATTAATAGTAAAATTTTGGCAGTGTGGAGGAACAGAGGGATCTTGGGGTCCAAGTCCATAAGACACTCAAAGCTGCTGTTCAGGTTGACTGTAGTTGATGAGACATACGGTGCATTGTCCTTCACCAACTGTGGGATTGAGATCAAGAGCCGAGAGGTTAATATTGCAGCTATATAGTACCCCTGTCAGACCCCACTTGGAATACTGTGTCCAGTTCTGGTCGCTGTACAAAAGGAAGAATGTGGAGACTACAGAGAGGGTGCAGAGGAGATTTACGAGGATGGTCCCGGTAGTGAGGAGCATGCCCATTGAGAATAGATTGAATGATCTTGTCCTTTTCTTCTCAGAGCAACGAAGGATGAGTGTTGACATAATAGAGGTGTATAAGATGATCAGGGGCATTGTTTGTGCAGATAGTCAGAGGTCTTATCCCAGGGCTGAAAAGGCTAATGTGTGAGGGCACATTTTGAAGGTGTTTGGAAGTAGATACAGAGGAGATGTCAGGGGTAAGTATTTTAAGCGGTGAGTGATGAGATGGTGGAATGGTGCAGGAGGATACAATAGGGTATTTGAAGAGACTCCTGGGATGGAACATGGAGTTTAGAAAAAAATAGAGGGCTATGTGTAATCCGGGGTAAATTCGAAATTCAAAAAAATGTTCGGTAAACCATTGTGGGCCAAAGGACCTGCATTGTGCAGGAAGTTTTCCATGTTCTATGTTCTAAATGCTCTTCATATTACAAGACATTCAATCCTCGGTTTTATATTCTGATTCTCTTGAAATAAAATTTTACACGGCATTTACCTTCCTGACCACAGAATCAACCAACAAATTAAGTTTTCAAATGCTGCACAGGAATCCCAAATGCTTTTGCACTTCAGATTTTTATGATTTATTTCCATTTAGAAAGCAGTAAAACTTTTATTTCTTCTAACAAAGTTTACAACCATAAACCTCTCAACATTGGATTCATCTGCCACTTATTTGACCATTCCCTTAATGTATCGAATTCTTCTGTATCTTCCCTATTCTTTCAAATCTACCTGCCGATTCACTTATCTTTGTATCGTCTGCAAACTTTGCAACAAGGCCATCAATTCCATCAGGTCCATCAATCCCATCATTCAAATCATTCTCATATAATAAAAAAAAATTGGTCACAACACAAAGCCATGAGGAACACCAATAGTCAGGGTAATGAATCAGAAAAGGATCCCATTCTCCCCGCTCTTTTCCTCCTGCTAAGCAGCACTTCTTGAATCCGTGCGGGTATCTTTTCAATAATACCATGGGTTTATAGTTTATTAAACAGCCTTATGTGTGGCAGCTTGTGAAAAGCCTTCTGAAAATCTATGTCCACAACATCAACGTATCTACATCGACACAACATCAACATATTTGTCTATCTTATTTTTTTCTTTCATCAAAGAATTCCAACAGATTAGTCAGGCAAGGTTTTCTCAAGGAAACCATGCCTCCGACAAGCTATTCGTGCCTCCCAGAATCCCTAAACCACATCCTTTACAATCAACTCCAACATCGTCCCTACCACTAAAGTCTGATTATCTGGCCCCTTGTTTGCTATCTTCTGCCTTTCACATTTCTTAAAGAGTGGGGCGACTGGGACGTTCCGGAGTTTGGAGAACAATTCCAGTCCCATCATGCTCGAGTCTCTTTACATCCACTGAGTGGAAAGCTTGGGATATTCCCGACTGATCGAGTTTCTTTTCACGGTTCAAAGACCGATAGGCTTGGGAATTGATCATTACAAATTGTCCTGTGATTACACAGCTTGTACCTTGGTTTACTAGGTGGCGCAGCTTGAGGGGATGGAAGTCCTTGTTCCATCTTGCATCTCAATAAATAAGTAAATAATAGATTTGGGGCATCACATCTGAACTGCGGAGGAATTGGGGGTGGGCGAAAAAAAATGATCAGTGGTCCTGGTCCAGGTGAGTCCAGCAAATAGGATAACCACTGAAAAGTGACTGCTAAGCAGCTGAGAAATAAATATAGGAATCAGAATCAAAAGGTTAATATACTCTGCATTGTTATGTAAAGTGCGTGCGCTTGTTACAGGATCAATTAGATTAGGGAGTTAAAAGTGTGCCTCAAAGACTGGAGGAAGATTGTTGATATTCATGATACTTTGGTCCCACTTTTGGGGAGGAATGGAGATGATTTGATTGGACAGGGTACAGCTGAATCATGATCGGACTGAGGTCCTGACAAGTCACATAACTACGGCTATAGACAGTCTTTCACTAAATTGCAGGGAAATGGGTTCAACAGATTGGAAATGTTATGGATGATGTTTAAGTGTATCTTGTTTCTCACTTCTTCTGGCAGCAATAGTGTTAACTTTGATGTCTAAATATGTGGATTTGATCCCAGGGACAGTGAGGACATACGACCCCCAACTGACGACACTGAGTCAGGACCTGTTTGTTCATGGTCACCTTCAATTGATTATTCTTGGCAAACTTGTTTATCCAAATAGAAGCTATTTACATAGAGCTTGATAAGGGTAGGCAGTGCATGTATCTACATTGATTTTACTCAGGCGCTGGGCAAAGTCTTTTTGGATGGTAATCCGGAAAATTCAGATGCATGTGGTTGGCAGGGAATTGGCTGTTTGGAGTCAGTACTGGCTTTCGCATAAGAGACAGGAGGAGTGGTTGAAGGAAAACATTGGAGCTGGAGGTCTTCGATTAGTGGAGTTTCACAGCGATCTATTATGGGCCCTCTGCTGCTTGTAATGTCTCTAGATGTCCTGGATGAAGATGTAGATGGATTCGTTAATAAATTAGCAGATGATACCAGGATTGACGGAGCTGTGGATAGTACAAGGGAGTGGCAATAAATACAACAAAATATAGATCAGTTGCAGATATAGGCTGAGAAATGGCAGATGGAATTTGACCCAGAGAAATGTGAGGAACTGCAACTCTGCAGGGCAAATGCAAAGAGACAGAACTCTGTTATGGACAAGGTCTTTTAGAGTGTTGCTGAGCAGAGATCATGGCATCCCCATTCATTGCTAATTGAATGTAGCTACACAGGTTGATATGTTGCTTCAGAGAAGCTTACAGAATGCTTTCATTTATTTGTCCAGGTACTGAGTTCAAAATTCATGTTCCAACTTGGTAAAACTCTCGTTGGGCCACGTCAGGATCACTGCATAAAGTTCCGGTGGCCCCACACTTGGAAGGATGTGGAGGCTCAGTAGAGGGTGCAGAGTATGTTTACCAGGATGCTGCCTCAGTTAAAGGGTGTGTACTATCACAAGAGGGGTAATAAAATAGTTGTTTTCACTGCAACTCCAGAGACTGAGAGGTGATCTGATGCAGGAAGATGGAGGGATTTGGACATGGTGTAGGTAGGAGGGATTAGTGGGTTTGGTTTACCAATGACGGACTGGGCCATATTTACTACTACTGACAGGCTTTTCCGTACAATGGCATTGATGCTTCCATATCAGGCCACGAGAAAACCAGTCAATATACTCTCTAACATACAACTGTGGAAATTTGTAAATGTTTCAGCTAACATGTCAAATTTTGTCAAGCTTCCAAGAAAGTATAGCGTTTTTGGTGACATTCAAAATCTACTCAAATTTCTATTGAAATATAGCCGCCGAAATACCTTCTTTACAACAGCATAAATATGTTGGGTCCAGGTTAGGTCCTCGGATATTTTCACACCCAGGAACTTACCTCCCTCATTTAATTTCTGATCCCTCCATGAGGATTGGCGTGTGTTATTCTCTCAACTATTTTCTGTCACCTGTCCTCATACCTGAACCCTTTTCAGTGCAACAGCACTCCAGAAAGCATGCTGTGGAATTCTTCCATGGGCAACAAAGTCAATAGTCTGAGATAACGGAGCTGCAAGCTGAATTCACTGTTCTTTGTTTCTTGTCAATTCACAGGAAAATATGTGCGAAAGTCTGAGATGCATATTCCCACATAGCTGTCCAGAACACAGCATGCAACCGTTTGGTAAGTAAAGATCTGTTAAGAGCTCGTAAGAACAATGCATTCCAGTCATCCACAACTCTCTGAGTCAAAAGCCTACCTCTCATGTGCCCCTTGAACCCATGCCTTCTCACTCTAGATGCCTGCCCTTTGGTATTTGACATTTCAACCACGGGAAACAGATACTCCCTGTCTAATCTATCTGTCCCTCTTTTAATCTTATAAACTTTTATCTGATCCCGCCTCAGTCTCTGGTGTTCCAGAGAAAACATTTCAGCTTCCTTTCCAATTGTATCCAGTCTCAATTGTAAGCCAAGCTGATGCTAAGGAAATACACCTCCAGAAATATGATTTTGATTTCTGCAATGAGTATGTGTGTGTATGGCAAATATCCATCAGCATTTCCTGATGAATGATTCAGAGCACACGACTAATGATAAGAGGATGTTCATCATGACATTGGAGTTGTTTCCTTCTGTGTAATAAAGTACTTCAATTTGCTGCATCCGACTACCACTTCTGAGCTGTTATAATTTGAGAATGAAAAATGCTAAAAGTCCAAGTGCAACTATTATATTTATATTTTCTGCCAATTACACTACTGACAGTTAGGGCAGAAATAAATGTCTTCCTTCTCTGGCCGTGGTCAGGGCTTTCTTCACCATGTCAGTAGCTTCCTCTTGGGTTTCAGTGCAGTCCAGTACACATCCCACGTGGAGACTGAGGAGAAGCCTTACACTCAGATCTAGAATAATTCTTCATTGCTGTTTCTGGAGCAGTTTGGTCTTACCAGTCAGAGTTGTTATCCCTTGGCTGAACGCCCAGACCCGTGGACCTCTCTTAGCCTGGCCTCTACTTATTGACCTATTTGGTACGGCTGATACTGCCGAGAGCCAAAGCGGAAGCCCCTGTCTCCAGACAACATAGAACTCGGGGTTATTGAGGCACAATGGCCTCCAAACCTAAAGCTTGTGGTCCTCTTTCAGGCCTTTATTTTTTGCTATCCCTTATTTTAAGCATTGACACAATTTAACATTCATCATAAACCACTTCCTCCTGTATCCAAACCTTTATGAATCAGGTTTTCTATCCGATTCAATGTTAAATGTTTATTTTATAACATTTTTATGGCTCCAAGCTTTCAGTAACAAATGAATATTGCTGACCTTGTATTGTAGATTGGGAATTGCACAGAGGGTTAGGATCACCTAAAGTCTGGATGGTGACAATCTTCAATCTTCCACGACTCTTCAGTCAGTGATAAATGGATGCTTTAGTTGTGTCAAAATAATTCGTCATCGGCTAAGCACTATCTCTGAGCTTAGTCTATTTATTTACTCGTTGAATAATTCACGTCTTCCTGTTGGAATTCTTTGAGGAGAATACAAGTAGGATAGATAAATGGGATGCAGCGGATTTTGTTTATCTGGACGTCAGGAAGGCCTTTGACAAGTTACCACACAGATGGCTGATTACAAAAGTAAGAGCCCATGATATTACTAGAATGTTATTAACATGGTCAGGTCATTGGCTGATTGGTAAGAGGCAGCAATTGGGAATAAAATGCTCCTTTTCCGGTTACCTGCCAGTGGCCAGTGGTGTTCCACAGTGGTCGGTGTTGGGATCACTTCTTTTTTTTTGCTGTATATAATGACTTATATGATAGAATAGATGGCTGTGTTGCCAAGTTTCAGATGTTAGAAAGATTCGTGGAAGGGCATGTAGTGTTGAGGAAACAGGTAGAATAGGAACATACAGAACGTAGAATTGCAACAGCACAATACAGGCTTCTTGGTCCACAAAGCTATGTCAAATATGTCCTTTCTTTAGAACTTTTGCATTATGCCGATGACCTTTTGCTTTAAATTTCTAATGTTAAGACTTCATTACCTTTCGTACTTCCTTCATTCTCCTGTTTTTGCCAGTTTTCAGGACATAAAATAAATTTTCATAAGAATGAAAATTTTCCTTTGAATAATTTGGTATCAATTAATAGCAACCTTACTTTTAAAATTGTAAGAAATCAATGTAAACACAAGGAAATCTGCAGATGCTGCTAATTCGAGAAACACACACAAGATGAAGGTGGAACGCAGCAGGCCAGGCAGCATGTATAGAAAGAAGCATTGTCGATGTTTCGGGCCGAGACCATTCGTCAGGACTAACTGAAAGAAAAGATAGAGATTTGAAAATAGGAGGTGGAGGGGGAAATGCAAAAATATAAGAAAAGACCTGAGCGCGTGGGTTGAAGCAAAAAGCTAGAGAGTTGATTGGCAAAAGGGATACAGGGCTGGAGAAGGGAAAGGAACATGGGACGGGAGGCCTAGGGAGAAAGAAAGGTGGAGAGGAACACCAGAGTGAGATGGAGAACAGGCAGCGTGATGGACAGAGAGAGAACAAAAAGTGGCGGGGGGGGGGAAATAACTAAATCAGGGCTAGGGTAAGAAGGCGAGGGGCATTAACGAAAGTTAGAGAAGTCAATGTTCATGCCATCAGGTTGGATGCTGCCCAGACGGTATATAGAAAAAGGAAGACATCTCCTTCGTCCTGGAATGAAAAGCCTCATCCCAAGAGCAGATGCGGCGGAGACGCAGGAATTGCGAAGAGGGGATGACATTTTTGCAAGAGACATAGTGGGAATACAAATAGTCCAGGTAGCTGTGAGATTCAGTCGGCTTATAGAAGATATGTGTAGATAAGCCGTCTCCAGAGATGGAGACAGGTAGATCAAGAAAGGGGAGGGAGGTGTCGGAAATGGACCAGGTAAATTTGAGAACAGGATGGAAGTTGGAGGGAAAGTTAATGAAATCAACGTGTTCAGCATGCGTGCAGAAAACAGCACCAATGCAGTCGTCGATGTAGCGAAGGAAAAGAGGGGGGCAGATACTCGTATAGGCTTGGAACATGGACTGCTCCACAAAGCCAACAGAAAGGCTGACGTAGATGGGACCCATGCGGGTGCCCCTGGCTGCACCTTTGGTATGGAGGAAGTGGGAGGAGCCAAAGGACAAATTATTGAAAGTGAGAACGAATTCCTCTAGACGGAGGTGAGTGGTGATAGACGGGAATTGGTTTGGTCTGGAATCCAAAAATAATCGGAGAGCTTTAAGACCTTCTTGGTGGGGGATGGAGGTATATAGGGACTGCACATCTATGGCGAAAATAAAGCAGTGGGGGGCAATAGAACTAAAAATCACCGAAAAAATTCAGAACATGAGAAGTGTCACGAACATAGGTGGGAAGGGATTGAACAAGGTTGGATAAAACAGTGTCAGGATACGCAGAAATGAGTCCGGTCGGGCAGAAGCAAGCTGAGACAATAGGTCTACCTGGACAGGCAGGTTTGTGCATCTTGTGCAGGAGGCTGAGACGGGAAGTACGGGGTGTGGGAACTATGAGATTGGTGGCAGGGGATGGGAGCTCCCCTGAGCTGACAAGGTTGGTGATGGTTTGGGAGACAGTGGCCTGGTGCTCCTTAGTAGGGTCATGATCGAGGTGTAAGTAAGAGGAGGTATCAGTGAGTTGTCGCTGTGCCTCGGCCATGTAGAAGTCAGTACACAAGGCCACGACAGCGCCCCCTTATCAGCGGGTTTGATACTGAGTTTGGGGTTGGAGCGGAGAGCAGAGCTTTCGGAAGAAGTGAGGTTGGAAGTGGAACAAGTGGAAGTCCAGATGGTTGATGTTCCGTCAGCAGCTAGCAATAAAGAGATCCAGAGCAGGCAGAAGACCAGAGCGGGGTGTTGATGAAGAGGAGTTTGGTTGAAGACGGGTCATCGGTGGGGGTGGGAGTCCTTGCCGAAGAATTAGGCTCGTAGACGGAGCCGGCGGAAGAAAAGTTCAGCATCATGGCGTACGTCGAACTCGCTGAGGTGTGGGCGAAGGAGCACAAAGATGAGGTCTTTACTGAGGACAGAGCACTCTGCCTCAGGGAGTTGAATGTCGGAGGGGATGGTAAATTCCCGGCACGATTGAGAGATAAGATCACAGGGGAGAGGCTGGTGAAGTCGGTGGAGAGGGGAGGATTAGGGTGAGAGGAAGGTGGAGCCTCTGAGGGTCCAGGAGCTGACGATGGGATTGAGGGAGAGGAGAATGCAGAGTGGTGCTTGGGGAAGGTCAGACAGGAGTCACAACCGCTGCACGTGAAGACCCGGCCTGGTGTTCAAGGCTGGAGTCGCAGTTGGGGTCTGCGCAATTGCGTTGAAGGTGTCCATGGTCGTTGGAACTGGCATTGATGATGCTGGAGTCCGGGTTTTGAATATGCCCTGGGTTGCTGTGGCAGCCGAGATCGACGGCGGGGCCATTCCATGGTCTTTGGAACCAGCATTGATGGTGCTGGAGTCCGGATTTTGAATATGCCCTGGGTTGCTGTGGCAGCCGAGATCGACGGGGGGCCATTACATGGTCTTTTGAACCAGTATTGATGGTGCTGGAGTCCGGGTATGAGAGAGTGTGAGATGTTTGAGAGAGCCATGGTTTTCAAGGGACATTGGAAGATTATTTCGAAAAAGAGAAAGATCTATAATAAATATAGGCAGCATGGTGTAAATGACGTGTTTGAGGAATATAAAGAATATAAATAAATTTTCTTAAGGAAGAAAATAGAAACGCTAAAAGAAGATACGAGGTTGCTTTGGCAAGTATGGTGAAAATAAATCCTAAAGGTTTCTACAGTTATATCAATAGCAAAAGGATAGTAAGGGAGAAAATTGGTCCCTTAGAGAATCAGAGTGGACAGCTATATGTGGAGCCAAAAGAGATGGGGTCGATTTTGAACAATTTATTTTCTTCGGTATTCAATAAGGAGAAGTAAATTGTATCGTGTAAGATAAGGGAAACAAGTATGGTAGTTGTGGAAACTATGATGAGTAAAAAAGAGGAAGTACTGGCGCTTTTAACGAATATAAAATGGCAAAAGCCTTTGGGTCCTGACAGGATTTTCCCTTGGACCTTGAGGGAAGTTAGTGTAGATACAGCTAGGGCTGTGACAGAAATAGATCAAATGTCATTAGAGACGGTCATCCCTACTTCGAGACACACCGCTAATTCTGCGACACCTCTGGTGCCTGACTGCATCGGTCTCGACCATTGCTCTGGATTCATCAGCTGCGTGGAGAGCATTCACCCCTGCATGGGCAACAGCTTGCTTTATGTATCGTACTACCCTGACTTGCATATTGACTTTCATCCGCGAAGGTACAATATCCATGGTCGAACCTGACGAGCGGAGGGCCATCAACAGCATGTCTGACTATGGCCCCCTCTCCTGCTGCGATGAGGCCAAGTATATGTTGAATGAGCAACGACTCATATTCCGATTGTGTAGCCTCCAATCTCGACGGCATGAACATTGATTTCTTCAAATTCAAGAAATGAATATCCTGTGCTTCTTCCGCCCACTCCACCTCAGCGTTCCTTCGGATCCCCCCGCCCCATTCTGGTGGCTTTTTACTCCTTCACTTCCCCTCACGCACCGCCATGACCTCCTCATCAATTCTGTCTGGCTCTCCATCTCTTTTGTGTAATCCCGTGGTCCTGCGTCTCTCCTGTTAGATTCCTTTCTCTTCATCTCTTTGCCTTTTCTGCCTGTCACTCAGCTCTTCACATAATCGTTCCTCCAGAAACCAGACCCCTCCCGCACTCACTTGTCCTTCTACTCCTCCCCCATCACCTAATTCTGGCTTTTGTCTCTTTCTCTTTAATCAGAATGAAGGTTCCCAGCCCGAGCTGTCGACTGGTTGCTGAGTTCCTCCAACATTCTCTGTGTGTTTGCTTCTGTTTGTTTATTGATTAAAATAATCAGACTGGTTCAGTGGAAGAGGAATTTGTGGAATGGTCAGAGACAGTTTCATACAGTAGTTTATTTACCCAGGAACATGCCATTTCAGTTGTAATCTGTGTAAAGAGGTGGTATTACAGAGAGTTCTTGCGGTGAAGGATCCTGAATATGAGCAGTGGCAGATGTTTAAGGAGAAGGTTCGTTAGAGCCGACATTTATCCCGATCAGACAGAGGAATCACAGGGAGCAAACAACAGTCTGTGGTTAAAAGAGTTCAAGGTAAATATTAACTCAGAGAACAAACAAAGAGGCAACGACAGGGTGGACAAAACAGTCGGGATTTTTCCAGTAACTCATGATGAGACAAAAGATAAAAATATCAAGGAAAAACAGATTAGTTAACTCAATAATTTCCATTAGTGTTTTCAGTGGGGACACAGCAAACATCCTACAGATATCTAACGGTGACATTTCAATGCTGTGCCATAATGTGTAGCAATCACCATCAGGGGTGATAAACTAATGGGACTAAAAGCAAAAATATCCAGTTCCCAACGACCTGCACCAGACGGTTTCACAGGAAGGCTGGAGAGAAAGTAGAGACATTGGAATCTGTCAAAAATCACTGTTACAGAAAGGTCCCAGTGGAGCTGAAAACCATTGCTGAAGGGTGGAAGAGAAAGGAAAACAAAGTAGGTAACTGTACTGGAGTCTATAATCTGTGAAGAAATGACAAGTCATTTAGAAAAGTTTAATGTCATTGAACTAAACCAAGAGGGTTTACAGTCAGATTCACACAGCACAGAAACAAGTCTTCAGCTCAAATGGTCCACACTGACCAAAATTCCCATCTGAGCTTCTGGTCTGTAACCACCTCACAACGATATTATGAACAATGTTATACTCCGTCCTTGTCCCATTTCCCACCTTCTGACCCATATCCTTCAAAACCTTTCCTTCCCATTAGCCTGTCCGAGTACTGCTTCGATGTACCTCATTCAACCACTCCCCCAGTAGCTCATTCCATTTGCTGTCCAGCCTGTGCTTGGAAATGTTGCCCTTCAGGTTCCTATTAGATCTCCTCTTACACCAATGCCTTCCGGTTCCTGATTCCCCAACACTGGCAGAAAGACTGTTTTATTCGACCCACACTGCAATACACCTCTGCAATACCAGCACTCATTCTCTGACATTCCAGGGAAAATTGTCCAAAACACCTTTCACAATTCAGTCCTTTGAGATCCAGTCACATCCCAGTAAATCTCCTCTGCACTCTTTCCAGCTGATTGGTGTCTGTCATACAGCAGGGCGACCTGAACTAAACACTATTTGCAAAATACGGCGAAACCAACGTGGTGTACATCTGCACCATTTCTTCCCAGCTTCTATATTCGGTGCCCTGACTGAAGGACAGTGTTCCAAACCCCTCTTCACCACCCTGTCCATCTGGAACCTGGTCTTGGACCCTGTAACCTGGGTTACTGAATATTAAAACAACACACAGAAAATGCCGGTGGAACACAGCAGGCCAGGCAGCATCTATTAGGAGAAGCACTGTCGACGTTTCGGGCCGAGACTCTTCACCCCACACTCAGGTTGGAGGAATAACACCTTATATACCAGCTGGTTAGCCTCCAACCTGATGGCATGAACATTGACTTCTCTAACTTCCGTTAATGCACCTTCTTACCCCATCCCTGACATATTTAGTTTTTTTCCCCTTTTTCCCTTTATTTTTTCTTTCTCTCTCTGCGCATCACCCTGCCTGTTCTCCATCTCCCTCTGGTGCTCCCCTCCCCTTTTCTTTCTCACTCGGCATCCCGTCCCATGATCCTTTCCCTTCTCGAGCTCTGTAATCCTTTTACCAATCACCTCTCTGGCTCTCAGCTTCACCCCACCCCCTCCGGTCTTCTCCTGACATTTTGCATTCCCCCCCACTTTCAAATCTCTTACTATCTTTCCGTTCAGTTAGTCCTGACGAAGGGTCTCGGCCCGAAACTTCGACAGCCCTTCTCCCTATAGATGCTGCCTCGCCTGTTGCGTTCCACCAGCATTCTGTGTGATACCAGAGTTTTGAGACTTTATAGGGGAAGTTGGAGAAGTGTGTCTTTGTACTTTCAGGGGCATTTACCACATGTAAGGCAAGTGCACAAGACAAGAGCTCTGTGCTGGAAAGGAAGTGTGTTAATATTGATTGAAGTCAGGTTATCATACTGAGACAGAATAACGTGTAAGGAGGATATAATTGGTGGAGTTTTCCAGGGACCAGTTCTGGATCATCAATGACTTATTGATATTAATGACCCGATGGAAGGGCAGAATGTGCCGAATCCACGGTGTCAATGATTGGGAGCGTGATGAGGGGACGTGTTGTGATTGAACATTTGGTCTCTCCAACAAGACAGGAGGAAGTTGGTGAGAAGAATACTTGGTAAATGAAGCTTAATGTGGTAAAGTGTGATGGCATGCAGAGAAGCAGGAGGAAACAAAAGTCAGACAATTATTTATGTAGAGATAAATTGTCAATGAGAGAAATAGAGAGGCGGCAATGTGTTCTCCTGCACAACAAAGTAGAGATGGGTGTAGTGAGTGGTTCATAAAAACATATATGACCAAGGTTCAGAGGTGAATAGTTCATTGATATTTATTGCTGTAGAGAAATAGAGAGGTTTTGTTACAGTGTCAGACAAATGCACAATGATGGATTTTGCAAAGTTAAAGCAGGTTAAGACACAGACAGAGAATAATAGGTTCCTGAGGATTGTTGACGAAAAGAAAGACTTGGGGTACAGGTACATAATTTCATGAAGGTGCCAACACAGGTAGACAAGGTTGTGAAGAAGGTGCACGTCATGCTTGCCTTCATCGGCAAAAGGCTTTGGGAGGAGCTGGGATATCATATTACAGTTGTACAAATCAATAATGAAACCACACCAGGAGTACCCTGTGCAGTTCTGGTCACCACGAGAGGAAGGATGTGGTTCAGCTGAAACGATGCAAAAATGATTCACAGGAATGTTACATGGACCACGGGATCCAGTTACAAGGAAAGATCATACTGACTTGGACTGTTTTCCACGAAGTGAAGGAGGCTGACAGGTGAAATGGTAGAACTTTATAAAACTAAGAGAGGCGTAGACAAGCAGAATCACTTACCCAGGGTGCAAGTATCAAATATGACAAGGTGCAGCTTTAAAATGCCAGGGTGAGTACTTAAAGGTGGGCATTAGTGGAGGTAAGATTAGTGTCTCCGTAAAAAGGGAGGGTGGGGAATAAATCAATCAGGGATGGGCTAAGAAAGGGAGGGAGGTTATTAACGGGTTAGAGAAATCAATGTTCATTCCATCAGGTTGGAGGCTACCCAGACGGAATATGCGGTGTTGTTCCTCTAACCTGAGTGTGGCTTCATCGTGCCAGTAGAGGAGTCGTGGATAGACATATCAGAATGGGAATGGGACGCGGAATTAAAATATGGGGCCACTAGGAGGTGCTGCTTTCTCTGGCTTTTCATGTCTATCCACGGTCCCAGAACAGGAACACTGCAATCCAGGAACGTTGCTCAGTCTCCTTCATCCTTCAACGCTGGCAGATGGTATCTATTTGGTACTACATATGCCGAATTGTAATAACCCCTTGACAGCGTTTGTTCAGCCTGCCAGCCGAATCTGTAACTGCCATCAGCAGAAGTTGTGATATTACTGGTGACATAGCTATTGTCCGTACAGTTAGCTGAATCTGATCCCATTACCCCGTAGTTGCAATAACGGACTTCACACTCATTCTCGTGAAGTTGTTTCAGAGATTAGGATTCGTGCAGTCCATTATAAGAAATTTAATGTCAGCGTTCAAAACAGTTCCATTGGCAAGAGTAATTTCTCTGGGCAGTTCAGACCAGTGCTCCCTTCACAGATCTAACATTGCTACTAAAGTAAAACACAGACTCAATCTTGCCCAAACCTCAGCACCTGCAACTGGCTTTCGCACGGTGCTGACACCGATCGAAGCTTGTGTCTTCCTTGCTCTCAGCAAAGGATCGGCTATCTCGCCTCGGTTCAGCCACATCGAATTGTCTTCAATTCCAAAAGGAAGTTACAGACTATAACGTACGATGGTCTACACACACAAATTGCTTGAAGAACTCAGCAGGCCAGATAGCATTAACAGAAGAAGTACTTTTTTTTCCAAAGATGCTGCCTGACCTGCGAAGCTCCTCCAGCATTTTGAGTTTGTTGCTCGAATTTCCAGCAGCTGTAGATTTCCTCTTGTTTGCCAATTGCGATGATCATTTGTCAGAAAACGTGTGGTGAAAAAACAGCGCAGAACCTCAGGATACTGACCACCACCCCTTTCTAGTGAAGATGCAAACTATCCCTTTGGTATCGATCACCCCTGCACAGATGAAGTCCCAGTGATTGAGTGAATGCAAGTCGGCTTTTTCCATGGGGGTTGGGAGGTACAACAACCAGAGGGCATGAGTTAAGGATGATGGGTGAAAGTTTAAGGAGAACAGGAAAGGAAAATTCTTCACTCAGACGGTTGTGAGAGTGTTGGAACGAGCTGCCAGAATGAGTGTTGCATGCAAATTTGATTTCAATATTTAATAGAAGTTCGGATAGATGCGTGCGAACGATCCCTGCGAAAAGAAGAGAGGGGTAGAGAGGGAACGATGTCCTTAGTGGTGGGGTCCTGTTGAAGGTGGCGGAAGTTGCGTAGGATAATATGCTGGTTCCGGAGGCTGGTGTGGTGGTCTGGTGGGGTCAGCAACCCATTGTGCTTTCCCCTTAGATTCCTTTTTCTCCTCTCCTGCCTAACCCCGCCCTGCTTCCCCTCCCCACCCTTGATCTTTCCTCTGATTCGTTTTCCGCCATCTTCTTCATAGGGCCCCTGCCCCCTGCTTCTTTAGACCTGACGAAGGTTCTCGACCAGAAACATTGACTGCTTTTTTCAACTGATGCTGCCGGCCCTGCTGAGCTCATCCAGCTTTTTTGTACGTCCGGTAAATGGTTGACTCGTGCATCAGTCTTTACATTAATTCTTACTCATAGACTCAACTCACATCGGTAAAGGCATATTTTTTTGAGGTTTGCAAAATGGCTTTGTGTGGGTGAGATTATAGTTTACAAACCTGATCACATTGTTTATGAAAAATGGTTGATTGATGAAGCCCGGGGTGGATATTGTATTAGTCGAATTTGAAAAGCTTTCAACAAGGCCTCTCATGGTGGTTCGGAGGGAGATTCCCTCTGTGTCTGACCCCGGGAGTGTGCGATGGGACGGTGTGGAGGGAGATTCACTCTGTGTCTGATCCCGGGAGTGTGTGATGGGGCGGTGAGAAGGGAGATTCACTCTGTGTCTGACCCCGGGAGTGTGTGATGGGACGGAGTGGAGGGAGATTCACTCTGTGTCTGACACCGGGAGTGTCTGATGGGACGGGGTGGAGGGAGATTCACTCTGTGTGTGATACCGGGAGGGTGTGATGGGACGGGCTGGAGGGAGATTCACTCTGTGTCTGACACCGGGAGGGTGTGATGGGACGGTGTAGAGGGAGATTCACTCTGTGTCTGATCCCGGGAGTGTGTGATGGGACGGAGTGGAGGGAGATTCACTCTGTGTCTGACCCCGGGAGTGTGTGATGGGACGGTGTGGAGGGAGATTCACTCTGTGTGTGACACCGGGAGGGTGTGATGGGACGGGCTGGAGGGAAATTCACTCTGTGTCTGACACCGGGAGGGTGTGATGGGACGGTATAGAGGGAGATTCACTCTGTGTCTGATCCCGGGAGAGTGTGATGGGACGGTGTGGAGGGAGATTCACTCTGTTTCTGACCCCGGGAGTGTGTGATGGGACGGTGTGGAGGGAGATTCACTCTGTCTGTGACACCGGGAGGGTGTGATGGGACGGGCTGGAGGGAGATTCACTCTGTGTGTGACACCGGGAGGGTGTGATGGGACGGGCTGGAGGGAGATTCACTCTGTGTCTGACCCCGGGAGTGTGTGTTGGGACGGTGTGGAGGGAGATTCCCTCTATGTCTGACCCCGGGAGTGTGTGCTGGGATGGTGTGGAGGGAGATTCACTCTGTGTCTGACCCCGGGATTGTGTGCTGGGATGGTGTGGAGGGAGATTCACTCTGTGTCTGACACCGGGAGGGTGTGATGGGACGGTGTGGAGGGAGATTCACTCCGTGTCTGACCCCGGGAGATTGTGATAGGACGGTGTGGAGGGAGATTTACTCTGTGTCTGGCCCCGGGAGTGTGTGATGGGATGGTATGGATCGAGATTCACACTGTGTCTGACCTCGGGATTGTGTGATGGGACGGTGTGGAGGGAGATTCAATCTGTGTCTCACACCGGGAGTGTGCGATGGGACGGTGTGGAGGGAGATTCAGTCTGTGTCTGAACCCGGGAGTATGTGATGGGACGGTGTGGCGGGAAATTCACTTTGTGTCTGAAACCGGTAGTGTGTGATGGGACGGTGTGGAGGGAGATTTATTCCGTGACTGACCACGAGAGTGTGTGATGGAACGGGGTGGAGGGAGATTCACTCAGCGTCTGACCCCGGGAGTGTGTGATGGGACGGTGTGGAGCGAAATTCACTCCGTGTCTGACCCCTGGAGTGTGTGATGGGACGGTGAGGAGGGAGATTCACTTTGTGTCTGACCCCGGGCGTGTGTGATGAGACGGTGTGGAGGGAGATTCACTCTGTGTCTGACCCCGGGAGTGTGTGATGGGACGGTGTGGAGGGAAATTCACTTTGTGTCTGACACCGGGATTGTGTGATGGGACGGGGTGGAGGGAGATTCACTCTGAGTCTGGCCCCGGGAGTGTGTGATGGGACGGTGTGGAGGGGTTAAAGATTCAATGACTGACTCCCAGACGGGCAGAGGGAGAATCACTGTTCCTTGTTCCTGAATTCCAGAGCATTCTGGTTCCAAGGACTGGATCAGAAATGAAGACCGGGGAGGGGGGGGGGGGTACGTCACGTGATGACGTAGGCTCGGGACGCTGGAACCCAGCCCTCCCGTAAAAAAGTTAATAAATTAATGTTTAAGTGAAGAAAAGTTAATTAATACTTTTTTAAGGATACTTATAAATTACTTTGGATTGTTTTAAGCTATGCCTCATAAACAGAGGACGAAGAAAACTGCTACCGCGAAGACCGCTCAAGATGGAACAGAATCAAGGCCTACTTCTACTGAAGAACCGCGGACTCAGGTACAACACACCACCGGTGAAACAGAAAAGGTGACTGCGGCAGCATCGGCCATTTCTAAAGGAAAAGATCAACGAGAACTGCGCAAGCGTAAAGGAACGAGCATGCGCAAAAGAGAGCAACCAGAACTACAAAACCCAGCAACGACTGAAACCGACAGTGAATTGAGTCTGAGAGAGAGGCGGACTCTCTGGAAAAATCAGACGAAGATGGAGAAGAAGAAGAAGAAGATGAAAGTTCCTCTGAAAATACAAAAAAGATTTTGAGGCAAATAATGCATAAATTAAATGCATTAAAAGTAATTAAAAGTAACCAAAAAGTAATTAAAGAAAACAATAACAAATATGGAGGCTATGTTTGATAAAATGACAAAGAAACAGGAAAAATTGGAAAAGAAAATTACAGATTTGGACGTCAAAATGGAAGAAATAGATGGAAGAATGAAGAAGATGGAAGATGATAATGATGCCTGGACATCAGAAAGAAAACAACTCGTGGGAAAAATTGATAAGCTTGAAAATTTTAGTAGACGCAACAATATTAAAATTGTTGGACTTAAAGAAGGTACCGAAGGAGAAGACCCAATAATTTTTTTTCAAAAATGGATTCCTGAGAAATTGGAAATGGGAGAAGAAACTTTAATTGAGATTGAAAGGGTGCACAGAGCCTTAAGACCAAGATCTCAAGATGATCAAAATCCGCGATCAATTTTGATAAGATGTTTAAGATACCAGGATAAAGAAAAGATTTTGAGGGCGGCTGCCCAGGGTGCTAAAAGAAGAAAAGGTCCGTTGATGATAGCAGAGAAACCAGTTCTTTTTTATCCTGATATAAGTTATAACCTTTTGAAGAGAAAGAAAGAATTTAATCCAGCTAAAAATGTTTTATGTGAAAAAGGTTATAAGTTTTTAAGTTTTTAACCCAGCAACACTGATAAATTTTTTGGAGGAAGGAAAAAGATTTTTTTCTGATTATCAAGATGCGGAGGTGTTTGCACAAAAACTTCCAGCTCTTCGTTAATTAAACGTAGCGATTTCTAAATGTAATGGTTAAAGACGAAGGCAAAGAAAGCAAATGGAACTGATGGACATTTAAGGACGATATAAGGGAGAAAAGTAAAATTTTAGAAATATTAATTGAGAATAGTATGTTTTTTTATATATACTTTTTATGTTGCGGGGGGCTGCGGAGCTTTGAATCGGTTACTACGGGATTCACGTGTGTAATCACGGCGATTGCCATGACCCGTACAATAGAGGGGGGTAATGTTGTGTTTTTTTTCTTTCACAACATTAGTAAGGGGGTATTTTGTTTTTTTCTTTATTTTCTATTTTTCTTCTATTGTTTTGCCTGGATGATTGGTGGGGACACACATAGCAACAAGGTGACTTCTAAAAAGATTTCCCAGGATGCAATGAAAGTTGAAAGATTAGGTATTATTATAGATTGGAGTGACATAAATAAAAATAATGACTAATTTATTGATTTTTTTAAGTTTTAATGTTAGTGGGCTTAATGGACCAATAAAAAGAAAAAGAATTTTAACATATAATAAAAAAATGAAATTAGATATAGCTTTCTTACAATAAACTCATTTAATGGATATAGAACATCAGAAATTAAAAAGAGACTGGGTTGGAAATGTTATTGCAGTTTCACTTAACTCAAAGGCAAGAGGAGTAGCAATTTTGGTTAATAAAAAATTACCAATTAAAATACAAAATATATTAATTGATTCGGCCGGAAGATATTTAATTATACATTGTCAATTTTTTTCAGAACTATGGACTCTTATGAATATTTATGCACCAAATGAAAATGATGTAAAATTTATATAGGAGGTCTTTTTGAATTTGGCTAATGCACATGATAAAATATTAATAGGTGGAGATTTTAATATTTTGTCTAGATCCAGTTTTAGATACATCAACAAAGGCTATTACAAAATCAAAAATAGCAAAATTAACTCTATCATTGATGAAAGATTTAAATTTGATTGATATATGGAGAAGAATCAATCCAAAAGAAAGGGATTATTCATTTTATTCAAATAGACATAAAACATATTCAAGGATAGATTTTTTCCTATTATCAACAAATACTCAAGATAGAGTGAAAAATGTGGAATATAAAGCAAGAATATTGTCTGATCACTCTATTTAATAATGACAATGATAATGATATATAAAGAGGAATCAATTTATAGATGGAGATTTAATTCAATTCTACTAAAACGTCAAGATTTTTGTGATTTTATGAAAAAGCAGATTCAGTTCTTTTTAGATACAAATTTACATTCAGTTGATGATAAATTTATATTGAGGGAAGCAATGATAGCATATTTGAGAGGCCAGATAATAAGTTATACTTCTAAAATTAAGAAGGAATATATGATAGAAATAGATCAATTGGAAAAAGAGATTATAAAATTAGAAAAAGAATCTCAAAGAAATATGACAGAAGAAAAACGAAGGCAACTTATTAATAAGAAGTTAAAACATAATACACTCCAGACATATCGAACAGAAAAAAGCAATTATGAGAACTAAACAGAGATATTATGAACTAGGTGAATTTCTTGCATGGCAGTTAAAAACAGATCAGATTTCTAAAACAATAAATGCAATTCGAACAAAAGTGAATGAAATTACTTATAAACCTCTAGAAATTAATGAGGCTTTTAAGAATTTTTATTCTGAGTTGTATAAATCAGAATCAAAGAATGATGACGTTAAGATAGAAGAATTTTTATCACAAATAACTCTTCCAAAATTAAATACAGAAGAACAGAAGGGATTAGGTATGCCTTTTACATTGAAGGAAGTTGCAGAAGCTTTGGGATCACTTCAAAGTAATAAATCTCCAGGAGAAGATGGTTTTCCACTTGAATTTTATAAAAACGTTTAAAGATTTATTAATTCCTCCTTTTATGGAGTTAATATATCAAGCGGAAAGAACGCATAAACTTCCAGAATCTTTTTCAACAGCTATTTTAATAGTATTGCCAAAAAAAGATAGAGACCTATTAAAACCAACATCATATAGACCTATTTATTTATTAAACACCGATTATAAAATAACAGCAAAAATCTTATCTAATAGATTATCTAAATGCTTGCCAAAATTAGTGCATATGGATCAAACAGGATTTATCAAAAATAGACAATCGGCAGATAATGTAATTCGGTTATTTAGTATAATCCATCTAGCACAAAAGAGGGAGGAAATGAGTGTGGCAGTTGCTTTAGATGCAGAAAAAGCATTTGAAAGATTGGAATGGGATTTTTTATTTAGGGTATTGGAAAAATATGGACTAGGAACATCATTTATAAAATGGATTAAAACCTTAAATACTAATCGCAAAGCTAAAGTAGTGACAAATGGTCAAATTTCAACATCATTTCAGTTAACAAGATCAACTAGGCAAGGTTGCCCACTATCACCTGCTTTATTTGTGTTGGCAATAGAACCACTAGCTGAATTAATTAGAATGGACCCAGATATTAAGGGTTTCAGAGTTAATCAGGAAGAATACAAGATTAACTTATTTGCTGATGATGTTCTACTTTATTTAACAGATCCATTACATTCACTACGCAAATTATCTTATAGACTAGAGGAATATGGGAAAATATCGGGTTATAAAATAAATTGGGATAAAAGTGAAATGTTACCTCTTACTAAAGGAGATTATAATCAATGTCGATTAATAACTCAATTTAGATGGCCAACAAATGGTATAAAATATTTAGGTATAAGAGTTGATAATGATATAAAAAACTTATACAAATTAAATTATTTACCACTTTTGAAAAAAATTCAGGAAGATCTTGAAAAATGGATGGCATTACCAATAACATTAGTAGGTAGAGTAAATACTATAAAAATGAATATATTCCCTCGATTACAATATTTATTTCAATCATTACCAATACAATTACCCCAGAATTTTTTTTCAAGAGTTAAACAAATATGTGAGGAAATTCCTCTGGAAAGGTAAGATGTCAAGAATATCGTTGGAAAAATTGACATGGAAATTTGATCTAGGAGGATTACAACTTCCAAATTTTAGGAATTATTATAAAGCAAATCAACTTAGATTTATTGCATCTTTTTTCGAGAAAGATAAACCGGCATGGATTAGAATAGAATTAGATAAAATAGGAGAAAACGTACCAGAAGATTTTATATACAAATGGGAATCTAAATGGATACGGGAAAAGAAAGAATCTCCTATATTAAAACATTTGATTGATTTATGGAATAAGATAAATGTTGATGATGAGACAAAAACATCTTTATTAGCAAAGAGATCTTTAATTCAAAATAGACTTATTCCTTTCACAATGGACAATCAAATTTTATATAATTGAATTCAAAATGGGATTAGATATATAGGGAATTGTTTTGAAGGAGGTATATTAATGTCATTTGATCAATTAAAGAATAAATATAAAATATCAAATAACACTTTATTTTGTTACTTTCAATTAAGGGCTTATTTAAGAGAAAAATTAGGTCAAACAATGTTATTGCCGAAATCTAATGAAATAGAAATTTTAATTCAAAAAGGAAATAATAAAAAAATTATATATTGTATGTATAATTTGATTCAAAGACAGGTATTTAAACAAGGAGTCCATAAGTCAAGACAAAAATGGGAAAGTGATTTGAATATTAAACTTGAAGAAACAAATTGGTCAAGACTGTGTCTTGATAGTATGACAAATACAATAAATCTTCGGTTAAGATAAGCGCAGTATAATTTTCTACATCAATTATATATTACACCACAAAAAAATAAAAAAAAAATAAATCCAAATTTATCAGATCAGTGTTTCCGATGTAACCAGGAAACTGGTACTTTTTTACATTCGACATGGTCTTGCTCTAAAATTCAACCTTTTTGGACAAATTTAAGACTTTTACTGGAACAAATTACAGGAACACAATTTCCTCATAATCCAATATTATTTTTACTAGGTGATATTGAAGGGATAAAACAGAAACTCAAACTAAATAAGTATCAGAAAGAATTTATAAAAATTGCACTGGCAGTAGCCAAAAAAGCTATTGCAGTTACTTGGAAATCGGATACACATTTAAGTATAGACTCTTGGAAGAAAGAAATCTATGGTTGTATTCCATTAGAAAAAAATACATATAATTTAAGAGATAAATATGAAACATTTCTGAAATTTTGGAGCCCTTATTTACAAAAGACAGGATTAAATATATAGATGCTCTGAAGATGAAACAATTGCTTATTAGGGGAAAGAAATAAATATACATATTAAAGTTATTACGAATTCCATGGAGCATGTGGAGTTCTTCCAACAACCAGGCATTCTTTCTTTCTTTCTTTTTTTTTCTTTCGTTCTCTTTTTTTTCTATAGGGCAGTTAGGGGGGAGGGGTTAAGGGGAGGGGGTAAGGGTTACATACATTGTTTTTTCATACTTTACTTTGTAACCATTTAAAAATGCAATAAAAAAGTTTAAAAAAAAAGAAATGAAGACCGGCTTTATTACATATCCACGTTTGAAAGATCCTACACTGAGGCCGATCTGCATTGCTGCAACTCTAAATCGAATCTACTTGAAATCAGTTCAAGCCAGGAAGAGGTATTTGTCAGATGAACTGAAGAGCAGTATATATATAGATAGATAGATAGATAGATAGAGAGAGAGAGACAGAGCTCCCTCCATACGGTCTCATCACACACTCCGCGGCTCAGAGTCAGAGTTAGGCTCCAGCATCACCGTCCCAACTCACACTCCCTTGATCAGACACAAAGTTAAGCTCACTCCACACCGTCGCATCACACACTCCCCGGTTCAGACACAGAGTGAGTCTCCCTCCAGTACGTCCCATCACACACTCCCGTGGTCAGACACAGAGTGGTCTCCCTTCCATACCATCTCATCACACACTCCCGGTGTCAGACACAGAGTGATCTCCCACCACACCGTCCCATCACACACTCCCGTGGTCAGACACAGAGTGATCTCCCTTCCATACCGTCTCATCACACACTCCCGGTGTCAGACACAGAGTGATCTCCCACCACACCGTCCCATCACACACTCCCGGGGTCAGGCACAGAGTGAATCTCCCTCCACACCGTCGCATTACACACTCCCCGGTTCAGACACAGAGTGAGGCTCCCTGCATCTTGCCATCACATTCTACTGGTGTGAGATACAGAGTTCCTTCCACCCCATCCCTTCGCGCTCTCCCTTTGTCAGACGTAGCGTGACGCTCCTTAAATTCAAACTTTAATGATAGTAATTTATTTTCACAGAATTTTGTTGAGAAATCTGTCCGCGACCAAGGCAGTTCATACTGGATTGGAAAATGCAACTATGGGTGAGATTTGGGGTATTGCAAGTTTCTGAGAAAAGAGTGAGTCGGGGATCGGTGCAGGCTGAGTGAAGGGAGTGGGCAATGTGTTTAGTTTGGGGACTGACACAGTCTGCGAGAGGGGAGTGGGCAGTGAGATTAGTTTGGGGACTGACGCTGTTTGCTAGAAGGAGTGGGCATTGATATTAGTTTGCGGACTGATAAGGGCTGTATGGAGAGCGTGTGCAATTGGCTTTGTTTGGGGATTGACAAAGTCTGTTGGTAGAGTGTGTGCAGTTGAATTAATGTGGGAACTGACATGGGCTGTGGGAAGAGAGTGCGAAGTGGGAGTGTTTTGGTGGTTGACACAGATCTTTAGGGAGAAGGCTAGGTATTGGGTTTATCGTGGGGACTCGCGCGGGGTCTTGGAGTGAAAGTGGGATGTACACGTATTTTGGGGACTAACACGGGACTGTGGGGAGAGACTGGAGCTGCAGAGCTCTTTTGGGAACTGACCCAGGTTGTGGGAGAGAGTGAGGCAGTGGGAACACTTTGGGGCCTAGCACATGTCTGTGGTGAGGGAATGAGGGAGGGGTGTACATAGGGGACACACACAGATCTGTGGGGAGAGAATAGTTCAGTGGGAGTACTCTGGGGACTGAGAAACGTCCGTGGGGAGAGCATGGGAAGCGGGAGGTGTTTTGGTGATTGACACAGGTCTCTAAGAAGAGGGTTGAGCAGTGGGATTATTTTGGGTTCCGGCACGGGGCTGTGGGGAGAGAGTCAGGCAGTGTAGTTTGGACTGACACTGATCTGTGTGGTGGGAGTGGTGAGTCTGAGTACTTAGGCAGAAAACACAGGCCTGTGGGGAGACATTGAAGATGTGGCAGCATTTTGAGGACTGACATGGGGCCTTGGGAGAGACTGGCGCTGTGGGAATATTTTGGGGACTGACAAAGGGCTGCAGGGAGAAAGTGGACCATTGTGAAAATTCTGGATACTGACACAGGGCTGCGCTGGGAAAGTGGGATTGTGGGAAATTTTGGGGTGCCGCAGGTCGTTGGCGAGAGTGGGCGTCAGTGATTTTGGGGACTAACACACGGCTGCCTGCTGAAGGTACGCTGATATTGCTTACCCCTTCTTGATAGGAGAGTGGCCTCGAATATCGTGTTCCAAATGAAGGCTGGAGTCTTCGAATGCATTGAATGTGGATGGTACCCTCACTTTGAACATTGCAGTGAGGATAAGCGTTGCTTCATCTGCGAGAAGTCGGCGCTTCTGTGCTCAGATCTTTCTGAAAAGATCCAGGATCTCTGTCAACAGTCAATAGGGTCGACTTAAACAAGTGGCAAAAGCGTCTTTATCTCACCGACTCACATTACATCATCAGCTCTGCCCCTCACCCTTGCCTTATTATCTTTCCCTCTATCGCAATCTTACCCACCGTCTCGCCCACTCTTCACCTTCGTTCCTCTAAACACTCTCTCTCATCCCTCTCCACTCCCGCCTCTTCCATTTCATCCGCATTTTCTCCCTCCCGCATCTCGCCTCCCTTTCCCCGAACTCTTCCTCTTCTATCCCTGTCTCTCTCTCGATTCTCTATTCCCCCTCTACACACTCTCCCAATCCCTCTCTTTGCCTTTTATCGAACTCAACTCGCTCTCCCGCTTCTGTCTTCAGCTACTCTCACCTCAATCATGCGCGTCAATGTTCTCGATACCCCAGTCCTGTGGAATAAGAGTGCATGTATTCGCCTTATCCGTGCCCCTTGTAGTTTTGTACAGCTCTACATGGTCACAAAATAAAGCCTGAAAATTTCCGACTGCACCATAACTCAGCTCCTGAAATCCTGGCAGAAACTTCGGAATTCTCCCTCTGTAATCTTTCCAGTTCGTTGAGATTTTTCTCAGAGCAAGGCAAGCAGAACTAAACTCCATACTCCAAGTGCGGCCCGACCGACGTCATTTGCAACTGCAACGTGACCTCCGACTCCCGTACTCAGTGTCCTGACTGATGAAGGCCAGCGTGTCAAATGTCCTGTCCACCAGTATCGCATCTTCTCTACCGGATTCACGGTCTGTTTTATTATCTGTGACGCAGACCACCTGAGATTTGTTCTTTTGAAGGATCAGTGGGGCCCTAATATGTAAAATTACCGTCAAATGCAACAAGCTAATAAATGCCGCAAAAAATGTGGAGGTGGTGCTCATACGTTCAAGAAAATGCTAGCGGAAGGGAAGAAGGTGTTTCTGGTTCATTGAGATTTCGGCCTCCTGTTCCTCGTCAACCCTCCTTCCCAGACGACCATCCTTGTCACCGTCCGCCAAGACTTCCTCTGCAGCCCTCTCCGTTTCCGCCACCGCATTCTTCTTCCACACTTCTTGACTCTAGCAACCCTCCGTTCACTGCGCTGCGTGCCGTCTTCGTCATCTCCTCCTTCTCCAACACCTCTCCACGTCTCCCTGATCTGCTTGATCCCCTGCAGGTCCACCCCGCTTCCATTAACCGTCTTCCTCCTTTACACGTCTCCCTCTCACTGTTTATATAGAAGTATGGCGAGGAAGGGGGAGAGGTGACGTCTAGTGTTACACCAACCAGCTCCCTTCAAACGGATATTGATCTCTCGGTTCTGAGCCTTTGCTCTATTCTTTGTGAACAGGCCGATCGTTTGTTTGGACAAAACTTCATCCCGAGTGGGGTGGAGGGCGGATGGGGTGAGGGTAGATGTGCGGAAGAGATGCGTTAGACCACTTTAGACCAGAGCCAGTGCAGACACCCCTTGCGGCCAATCCGCTCAATAACAGGTAGACCACTCTGGATGCTTCTGGATGGGAGGAGAGGGGTGCAAATTACCAAGCAGGGGAAAGTCTCACCGGTCAGGTCTCTGACAGAGACTATGGCTCTGTGGCTCAGAAAGGAAAGGAGTGAAATTTGGCGAGCTTTATCCTGAGGGTAGTCTTTGTTAGGTGAGCAGAAAAGAGGTACTGAGGACGAGAACGAGATTTCTCAATGGTATGCGGTCGATATACTAACCAGTATATAGGCAGGAAAATGGAGCCGGTTCTGCAAACTTTGAAAGAACATTCAGTTTAAACTGTGACTGAAATGTTAGGATTTGGAACGAAGTCTTGAGATATCTGTATCACTGGGCGCTCCTGCTCGGAAGCTGCGACCTCTGCAAACCGAGCGGTTTATTTCATTTCAATTCAATTCGTTTCAAGTTTATTTGCAATTCCATCACATATGACCGCCAGGGCCAAGCTTCAAAACACAACACCAACTGTCACACGATACACCAAGCTCACGTAATATGTATAAAATAGCAAGTTAGCAAGCATATGTAGGGTATCAGTGAGATATATTCACGCTTTATGTACAGGCGCACACACGCACGCGCGCGCACGAGCACATGTATATATAATCAGCTTGTGGTCCTAGGCAGTGTAAAAGCCACCGAAATCTAGAAACTACAACAACTGCTCTTGTGTTCTGCCGAATGAACACTGGGAGACAGCACAGACTCCTGCCTGGAGATCGCGCCACACCGCCCCTCGTTGTGCAGCTCCTTCATTTTCTCCGCCATCTGGCAACTCTCTCAGTTTACACCTGAACCGGAGTGGAACTAATATCCCAGCGGGAAGGTTTGCCATTAAGAAAGGGGTCGATGTGTTGTTTAAGCTAGAGTTGCAGGGGGATGATAACCAGAATGATTGAACAGAAAGTTGAGTCATTGTTGGGACAGATGTTGTTAAGACCTCAGATAAAGTCAGCGAGCAAAATGTTGAACCTGCTGGATCTCATGTTCTGAGCTACGTCCATTTCAAAGCAATAAGTATTATACGAAGAGCAGATGAGCTCAGGGTCGGAGCCAACGATTGAAAGCATGATAGTTTAGCCATTAGTAAGATTTGTTTGCAGGAGGGGCAAGTCTGTTAGCTCAGCCTTCCAGTTTACCGCTGTTTTTGTCGGACTAATGTTTATATAATTTAAGCTAAGGTGAGGCTTCAGAGGTGGAACTGAGGCATGAGAAGGGTATGAACTCGTTCATGGGGCAACATTATCGACCACCGTACAGTCGGGGGATTTAGAGGAACAAATCTGTGGAGAGTTCGGAGTCTGTTGTAAGAGACATCAGGTTGTGGCATCGGGTGAGTTTAAGATTCTTGGTACTGACTGTGAAAGGGCCACTGGGATAGTTTTCTTAATCAGTTAAGGAAGGAACCTTAATCAGCAGATAGTTAGTCCCAATGAGAGAGTGCAATACTTGATCTCATCCTAGCGATTAGGACACGCCAGGGGTCAGAAGTGTGTGTCAGGGAACAATTTGCATCTAGTGTTGGTAATGCCATTAGATACAGGATAAGTATGGAAACGGATAGATGCAACCTCGAGTTAAGTTTAGTTTTGAGGTTTATAACAATACGGGACGCAAGTAGACCAGAGAGCTTGTATCTTTTACCCGTAGGATGGAAATGTCTAATATTAGAAGACCTGCATTGAGGTAAGAGCGGGTAGGTTCAAAGGAGATGAATTTGGCAAGTTTTTGTCGTCACAGAGATTGGCGGGTAATTGGAAAGTTCTGGCAGCTCTGGTGGTGGAGGTAAATCCATACAGACTTTTAACTGGCTCTTCTATAGGTACGTGGGTGTGCAAGGAATGGAAGGAGACAGATGTCGGGAGAACAAATTCAGAATTGAGATATCACAATTCTTGAACCAAAGGGTCTGTTCTGTTGTGTGATTTACCTTCTCTGCTCTGTAGAAAGAGCAGAGTGATCTGACCTCATCCGGTGGAAAGTGCAGGGAGTTAGTTTGTGAAAAGGAACTTGACGATTTATCGATAACAAGAGGGAACGACCAATTCACAGAAGGCATACGGCATGAAAAAGACGCACAGAGACACCATCTTCAAAGTGACACTGAAAAACCCCTTACGATGCTTTTGTATCACAGACACAACCCTCGTCGTAATACGAACACGCCCCTCATAGTGACAGCCACACACTGATAGACCCGGTACTGCAACAAGGAAACTTCCTCGCTGTGTGCATAGGGGTGAGAGAGATATATAGAGATGTATTTAGACCGAACGTGCAGGATACAGGAACCTGGGTGACAGATAGTGCAGATCCAGAGACGTGCAGAGACCCCTTGTGAC